>NW_004955403.1:32160170-32254145 GCF_000276665.1 Chinchilla lanigera | reverse complement strand
GAACTCACGACCTTGCACTTGCCAGGCAGGCGCTTTTTGCCGCTGAGCTAAATCCCCAGCCCCTGAAAATGTTATTTAATATCATTTTGATGCATCAGTATTTCCTCTCCAAAAGTAATTAAACTAATATATATCCATACGTATTTTACATAGATTAGTAAATCTGTACTAAGCAGGTAGTATGTAGAAGGTATATTATTAACTGATATAGGAGGCTTATATGGAAATAAGCTAAGTGTATCTTTACTTATGCATAGGTAGAATTAATTTTTAAATTATCTTCTAAGCTATCCTTATACTTTTAGAGTTTAAAGATTATAGTGAAATTTTCACTCAGAAGATATCAACTTATGCATAATCTTAAATATGCAACAAAAAGAAAACTAAATGTGTACCTTGTTTAGCCACATACTGTAACAATTAGTTTGAAGACCCATTTGGAATTACTTTCTTGAATTTCCAGCTATGAAATTTGTCCATGATTTCTTTTAACCAGTGGAGACTTAGTTTGGTAAAAAGGGAAGATAAGTATCAAAATTTCTTTAATATTTCTAAGTATAGAGATGAAATCAGATCTTATACACAAATCAAATAAAGGACTAAAATATGAGTATTAAAAACATGATGTTAAAAAAAAACCCAAAAAGTCTTTTTTTAATGGTTTTGATGGCAACAACTAGATCTAATCAATAGTAGTTTAAATCCTAAAATGTCATGCAGACTTCTGGCTCTTTTTCTAAAACTTAAAGTGCTTGCAATTTATAACATAACTGAATTTCAACAAGAAAATCAAATCAAAGAGAAAAATCTTAGCAAAACTAGAGTAGAAAACACTTTCTGTACAGAGGAACATAAATAAAAATTACAGTGAGTTTCTTGTGTTATTTTATTTTTTGGTTTTTGGTTGGTTTTTTTGTTTTGTTTTGTTTTGTTTTTTTGGTACGAGGAAGCAAACTCAGTACCTTGCAATTGCCAGGCAGGTGCTTGAGCTGATGACCTATATCCCCAGCCCTACAGTGGGTTTCTTATCAGATACTATGGAAGGAAGAAGACAGTGGGGATATTTTTAATGTTAGGATTTTTAAAAATCCACCAGTTCAGAATGTTATATCCAGGGAAATTATTCTTCAAATGAAAAAGACAAATAAAGGCTTGCCAGGTATGGTGGCGCATGCCTGTAATCCTAGCACCTGGAGGCTGAGGCAAGAGGATCATTGCAAGTTCGAGATCAGCCTGAGCTACAAAGTGAACTCAAGGTCAGCCTGAACTGCATAGCGAGACCTTGTCTCAAAAAGACAAAAAAATTAAGAAAATTTAAATAAAAGGCTTTCTCATAACTCTTTCTACTTCTCCAAAGAAAGATTTTTGTTATCAGCAAATCTACCCCAGAAGAAGTTTTGCAATTTATTTGGAGAGAATGAAAGCTATATAGGTCAGAGGCTTGGATCTACAAAGGAAGATGTTTCTTATAGTTATGTAAAACTTAGCTGTGTGGTACAAAGCTTTCATAAACAAGGAGGGGAAGAGTGGTTGAAGGGAGCAGAAAATGGAGGAAAAAAGAAAAATCAAGATATATCATGTATAGGTAAAAATTTCCTATAATGAATATCAATAAGATAAAAAAAACAAAAAAAATAAGGTATTTGGTATATGTAGGACATGGAGAAGTGAAATAAATGAATGACAACAACATCTAAGTGATAGAAAGGACAAACTAAAAGTACTATTCTAAGATGCCTGTACTGCACATGAAATAATCTTAGTATTATTTGCAGGTGAAGTTAGTCATAAATATGTAGTGCAAATAATAAAGAGAAACTTCAAAAAAATCAGAGTATTATAAGCAATGTGTTGAAAGGGAAAAGAAAAAAGCAGTCACATGAAATGCTTAATTAAATTAGAAATGGCAAAAACAAGGAAGAAAAAATTAAAAACTGTGTAATAACTAGAAAATAGGGATGAATTTGAAGGATATTAATCCAATTGTAACAGTAATACCCCAGTTAAACACACAATTAAATGATAAGACTGTCAGTGTGGACAAAGCAGATTTCAGAAAGAAGAAATTTATCATGGATAAAGGCTGACACTGTATAATAAGAAAAAAATCGGGCTGGGGATTTAGCTCAGCGGCAAAGCGCCTGCCTGGCAAGCACAAGGTCGTAAGTTCGGTTCTCGGTACTGGAGAAAAACCAAAAAAAAAAAAAAATAAATAAATAAAGAAAGAAAGAAAGAAAGAAAGAAAGAAAAAAATCAATTATCTTAGGAGATATTACTGCCTTTAATATACATGCACCTAACAACATTGTCAAGATAACAAAGCAAAAAAGGGGAAATGCACAAGGAAAGACATGGTCAGTACTATATTTAGAAAATTTAGTGGTGTTTTTTTCAAGTGAGAGATTCAGCAGACAAAATATCAGTAAAAACCATAATGAGCATAGTTGACCTGCATAGTACCAGCAATCAACTGGATTTAATTTAAATTTTTAGAACATTCCATCCAAAGAAACTGAATACATGTTCTGCTGAAGCTCATATCTGACACTTATACAGCTAGACCACATTCTGGATCATGAACACAGCCTAACATCCTAAGAAGAAAAGGAAACATATGGATAAATATGTGTTCAGACCACTAAGGAATTAGTCAAGAAATCAATAATAGAAAAATGATATAAAATTACCTGATATTTGGAAAATTAAAACTTTCCCAGTAGCTTAAAAATTAGGCTTAAACACAACAAATAATGTACATTATGGATGTGTGGAAAACTACCAGACATTGATTAAATAAATCAAATAATGTTTAAATCAAAAGCAATTCCACATCTATGGATTGGGAAATTGAATATTGTTAAAATGTTAGTTCCTCCAATTTAACTTGTGGAAACAATAAAATCTCAATGAAAAATTCAGCAAGCAATTTTTTAGATATAATAAAATGTTTCTAAACCTTTAAGGGACGTTCAAAGAGCTATACTAGTCTAGACAATTCTTCAGAGCAACAGTGCTATAGGATTCATAATATCTCTTTATAGATCTTATTATAAAGTCTTATTAATCAAGATGGGATGGTATTGGAACAGAACAGAAACCATTAAATAGATCAGTGGAAAGCTGAAATGGACCTAAATAGTCTACCAATCTTTGTGAGAGGGGCATGTGTAATAATCAACTTTTAAACAACTGTTGCTGGAAATATTGGTCCCAAAATACAACTAAATTGGTCCCAAAATATAATTTCAATTAAATTTAACTTGAAAATGGGCATGAGCTTAAATATAAAACCTAAAACCATTAAACTTCCAGGAAAACATATAGGATAATGTTTAGGTAGTATCCTCATGAGGTTTAGATGCAGTCACAAAGGCACAATCCATGAAAGGAAAAAAGGAGGATTCTCTGGCCTTAATTAAAATAAAAAAAAAATCTATTCTGTAAAAGACAATGTTATTAGGATTAAAAGAGTAGTGACATATTGGGAGAAACAAACAAAAAATGTAAATGATAAAGAAGTGGAATCCAACTACGGAAATTGTCTTTAAACTCAACAGTAAGAGAACAAATACTTCAGCTTTCAAATAGACAAAACCTCTCGGCCCTTCATGTACAAAAATGTACAATTGAAAACCACAGGAAAATATTCGCAACATAATTTCCCATTCAGAAATTGCAGATTGAAACAGAAGAGGTATTACTATGGATTGGTAAGAATGACTAAAATCCAAACATGAAAAAAGTTATAATACAAGTTTTTGATAAGAATGTAGCATAACAGGAACTCTCATTCACTGTTGGTGGAAGCAGAATAGTGTGGACATTTTAAAAGTTCTTATGTAGGGCTTAGTGGCACATACCTGTAATGCCAGAACTCAGCAGGCTGAAGCAGCAGGATCCTTGCGAGTTCAAGGCCAGCCTAGGTTCAATCATGGTAGCACTGGAGCTAATTTGCTGTTGGAGGTGGGTTTAGTTTGGAAGATGCCGGTCACTATGTGACTTGGAAAGGCATACCTCCTTTTCCAGCTCCTCCCTCTGCTCTAGGTTCCCTGACTTTCATGAGGTGAACACCTTCCTGCCACAAAGAACTTGGTTTCTTCTAAAGCTGGGTATGGTGGTGCACACCTGCAATCCCAGCACTTGGGAGGCTGAGGCAGGAGGATCGTTGAGAGTTTGAGAGTTTGAGAGCCTGGGCTATAAAGTGAGCTCAAGGTCAGCCTGACCTGCATAGCGAGATCCTGTCTCAAAAACAAAAACAAACAAACAAAAGAGTTGGCTTTTTCTTAATGCTAATATTTTCAGCAGTCAAAACTGTAAGCTTACAACGTTTCAGGGCTTCCTTTCTGGAAAAATCTTCAAAGAGGCATTTTGCTCCTGATTTTAAAAGTAGATCTGACTAAAAGCTGCAGCAGTCTCATGCCACAGTCTGAATGTCCAGGTGTTTTGAAATTTCTCCTGCCAGATTATTCTGTTGCCCTATATTTCAGTATCATACAAAGTTTCACAAAATTAGCAAAATGCAGACAAATTTTCTGCCAGAAGGTAACACAGACGGCCTCTAGCCTAAATTCCTATGAAACCCTTATTCTCAACTGTAACACCCTGAGCCTGGCTCTTACTAACCACTTTTCTGTGCATATTCTTGCCCAGAATCTCCTATCAAGCTTGATTTATAGCATGATGCAAAGTTTAATTAAACAAACTACTAAAAATATGGCTAAATAGCTCATCTGTTAAAGCAAAGAGGAAATACAATGAGATAGAGGAAGTGCCTTTAAACTTTACAGGTTTCTCTTTTAGAACTGTCCAACTCGAATGTTCTCTAAGAGATCTGGTTTACATGATTAAATCTGAAAGAAGTTTTATGCCTCTTATTCTTGTGCCAAAATAAAGATTGTAGGAAAAGTATCTGTTACAAATAAAATAGGAAATAGGTACTCAAATTGTTCCATAAAGATTTGTGCTTCTGAAAAACAGAGAAATTAAGGAGAGATATGATTAAATGTTAGAAGATAATTCATGACAACTACTAATTTAGAAGTCTTAGGAAATAAGTGTAAATTCACATTTTTGTTACTTTTTCTTTTTCTAGCTTGCTGAAAAAGAAATAGAAATATCAGGTACAGATGTTTCTAAAGACATGGAATCACAGACTAGAAACACTCAAATAAGCTTATTTTAATGAAAACCAACTTTCTTCAAAATCATTTTGTTTAGAAAACTATTTCCTGTTCAGTTCATAGTAAACATTTGGAAATACTTCAGGGAAGATTTTGTAATTTAGTGCAAACAAAAAAGTACTTTGTGGATCTTTCTACACATAGAATAAACTTGCTACTTGAAAAACATTTGTTGCATTAGAAATAATAATAGCAATTATTTATTAACTACATAAAAGTGATGTGCAGTGTCCTAATCACTGTATTTAATGAGATTACTTTACATAACTGCCAAACAATCCTATAAGTAGATATTACTGTCATTCCCATTTTGTGAAAAGGCAATCTAAGTGAATTTTATCACCATATACGTATGTTCTAAGTGCTTGCATTGAAATCCAGCAGATCTTTAAACTGATGCTTAAGCCCACTTTATAACACTTAGTTCATAAGTAACTAAGACTACTTAGCATAAAGGAAACTTCCTGTTATTGATAGGATTATTAAATGAATATTATTGAAATTTCTTAAGCTCTGATTATAAGATACCTATTAAGTTATAAAGAAATGTGATGAAGCAAAGGCACAAGGGGAGATACATTTTTACTCGCCATTGAAATACTAGTTTTTGAGCTGAAAGAATATATTCTGAAATAGTATTGGGAATACACAATAAAGATGGTAGTGTTTTCTCAATTTCTGCCATGTAAAAATCCTTAAAAAGCTCAAGGCTTGGGGGCTGGGGATTTAGCTCAGCAGCTAATGCTGCTGGCAAATGCAAGGTCATGAGTTCGATTCCCTGTACCAGAGAAAAACCAAAAAAAAAAAAAAAAGCTCAAGCTTATAATGCTGCAATGTATATGACCATTGCTGTTACTAGTCTTATTTTCTCATATTTTCAATGCTCTTTAATTTGTATTTGATCTTTATCAAAAATTATTAGAATTCTACCTAAAAAACCCCAACTAAGTAAAAAAAGAGAGTATTTTAACAGACATTGTTAAATAGAATACATAGATGGCAAATATGCATATGAAAGATACTCAACATACTTACCAATTAGTGAAAAGTAAATTAAACCGAGCCTGGTACCTCAACAAATCTCTTAGAGTGATTGTTAAATACCCCAAACAGCAAGTTCTAGTAAGGATGCAAAAAGCATGAGTATGCTCATGTATTTTTGTTGGGAATGAGAAAGAGTGTAGGCCTTTTAGAAAACAGTTTGGCAGTTCTTTATGAAGTATATGTACATTTACCATTAACCCACATGCCTACATTTAGCTGTTTTCCTGACTGAAAATTTATATTTAGGACAAAAACCTAGTTTACATTGAAATTAAAGAATTATTTGGAAAGAATTTGCACCTTTGCTATGTTGAGTCTTCCAATCCTGTTTATTTCTAGTTTCTTTGATTTACTAGCATTTGTGTAATTTTCATTATGTACGTCTCATACATGTTTTGTTGTGTGTACATCTAAGTGTTACATATTTCCTTGATGTGATTGCAAATGATACTTTATGGTTGACTTCAGTTTCTACATATTGATTGTTAACATACAGAACTGCTGTTAATTTTTTCTTGTTAAACTTGTATTCTGCCAGCTTGTGGAAGTCACTTATTAATTCTACGAGTGGTTAATGGTGCATTTCTTGGGATTTTCTACAGAGCAGTTGTTCTGGCAGGGTCCCTCTTGGTGCATAGATATCTAGATATTTCTGAGTGTGGAAGAGGAATCCGAAAATGAGCTTGGAAAGAAAATGCTTCAGCTGGCTGCTCCGTTATTCGGATCCCCTAAGATCAGTACCCCTAGTAGGATCTGATTGCTAACTGGGGAGGAATGTCCCTGTGATCCAGAGAATGAGATTTTCTGCTCATCTGCCAGATTAGTAGTTGGGAAACACCTTGTGTAGGTGGTCTCTTGTTAGGTGGGGTGCATAAGACAAAGTATCATTATGTTTTGATTTTTCTCTATTCCTGTAAATCTAAACCAATCTTTTTTCCCCTTTCCTGCTAACACTCTTTTATGAGTATACAAAATCTCCACCTTCTATATTTTAACAGTCTCTTCAGATACCTTGCCATTTGTCTACTCACTGTCAAAGAAAGAAAATACACCAGCCAGGATTAAATATTCTAGGAGGCCTTTCATGAGGAGTTTATATTGCAACAAGGGGACAGAGAATAAATAGAACATTACTGACACAAAATAGGAGATCATCTTCAAGTGCTGAAACGAGTTAGTGGTAAAGTACTAGAGGACATGGTAGGAAGGTTGATAAATGTAATGAGGTCATCTGTTTTTAACTGACTGTTCTGTAAGTGCTTCTATTTCTACAGAAACTACAAGGTAGCATTTCCTTCTTTTTAACTTGGAATATCATTTCCTTTTGTTTTTGGTGTTACATTTCAGCTATGTAGTGAGTATCCAGGTAACAAATTCAAGCTTCCTTGACAATGTAAGTTTTATTTTCAGATGTGTGTTGGCCATCTGGCTAATAGTCACGATCATTCATACACAGTCCCTGTATCTCTGCATCTCTGCCCCTCTCCCTTTCCTACCCTCCCAGATATGCACTAGCATACACACAAGGAGGGGGAGGGAGCACATTCCTGAGTTACCTGACTTTTTCTCCATTTGTGTTTTATTGTTTTCTTATTTACTTTCATTGATGTGATAACGTATTAAGTTTTTGATAATTAGTGGAAAGATAATATATTTGGAATGTAATGATGTAAAATTCTTGCCTGATAACTTCAAGAAATTTGGGGCACACTGGCAGAAAAGCAAGAAGTGTTTTATAAACTCCTGTAGGCCTCTTTTACTAGGACATTAATCTTGATAGTAGAATAATATGCAGGAGGCCAACATGCAGGAGATGAGAATTGCGGAGGAAGAAATAAGGTTTATTTAAGGGCTGTTGAGTCCTCAAGGGGATGGTGAGGCTGTCATACTGAGGAACTCAAGGTGAAAGAGTTTGATAAGGGGAAAAAGGAGGTACAGGGAAGAAGGATATGAGCTCAACAGGCTCTTCACCCTCTAAAGAATTCATGTCCTTTTTCCTGCTTCTCAGAACCTTGCAATGTAACTCTACTTCCTGACGATATTGGATTGTTTTTCCGTTTGGTTGGTTTTTGTTTGTTTAATACTAAGGGTTGAACTCAGGGTCTGCACACATACCTAGCCCTTTATTCATTTTTGATTCTGAGGCAGAGTATTGCTCAATTGTTAAGTTGCCCAGGATGAGCTCAAATTTGTGCTCCTCCCGTCTCAGACTCCCAGAGTGCTAACACTACAAGCATGTGCCACAGTGCCTCCCTCTGTAGTTCTTTTTGACAAATATATTTCTTCTCTAAAACTTAAATCTCACAGACACTTACATGCTTCCTGTTAGTTAATCCAGAGAATAAGCCTAATAAGGGGCATTAACAGTTCAGCTGGTATTCTGGATTCCACAAATCTAAAGGAAGATTATATCAGATTGAACATTTTAACCATTTAGGTGGGACTTCTCTTCAGAAGTAACCCTGTCATGGACAACTCCAAAGGGGTGGCCCTGTCACAGTACTGTTGCAGAACTGGAGCTGAGCTCAGTGCAAAAGCACAGCACCAAGGAGTAGGAAGGTAACCAACTTTATTATGCTGGCTGGCTGATGGGAGATCATTCCCAAAGCATCAGCTCAGAGTCACTTTGGCCTTTGTTTTTATAGGTTTGCAAGTAGGAAGTACAAAGCCTTAAAAGCATGGGGAATTTTATTGGGTAATATCAGTCATTGCTGGGCAGAAAGTCCCTGAAGTAAGAGAGTAGTAGTGTTGGTCATCTCTTGCTGCTAGGAAGTACAATGTGCACAGGTAAATGCGGTCAGACTGAGCTGGGTCAGGTTATCTCTGGTGCAGTCTGTCAAGGCTGAGTGAGTCTAACAGATGAGCTACGTAGTGCGCTGCACGATCTTATTTTGTCCTCATATGGTGTCAGACGACTGGTTGATTTTGGATTTTTAAAAAAATTTCCATTGCATTATCATTCATGAAACAGAGCCCTCATGACCTAATCACTTCCAAAGGTATACTTCATAACATTATTACAATGAACTTTAAATTCGTACATGTAGAAGATGGGGGAAGGACAAAAACTGTTAGTCGATAGCATAAAACAAATGATGATTTCAAATTATAATTTTAGAAAACATGAACTTTTTGGTCCCTATTCTTCTCTTCCTCTTTGACCAAGTTTAAGTCTCCAACAAAAGAAAAAAAATTTTGGGGGGAGAAAATAGGCCTCCCTTTCATTATGAACTTAAAAATTATTATGTTTTATTGGCAAAGACTTTTTTAACCTTGCAGATTTTGGGATAATCAACTACCAGTGTATTTGTTTCCATGTAAGTAGTTTCCGATTGTATTGGAATAACATCTATACAATAAACTTCTATCTAACACTATGTTTCAATGTGTTTGTAGAATACCAACAAAAAGACCCAGCCATAATATTTGCTATTAATTTCATCTTTGTAAGAGAAATAAATTATTTGCTGGGTCTTTTTTCTTTTAAAAGGGCATTTTATGTCTGTGTAATACAATGAAAACTAATCATCTTGGGGAATATTTCAAATGTCGCTTTCCTGAAAGGGAAGAGCAAAGGACAATACAATTCCTTCTCAGACTGTCTCATCTAAAAATAACTAAGCTGTTTTCCAGGTAAATCAGCTTTCATTTTCACTTGCCTAGTAAAAAAAAATCTTAATTTTTATTGTGATAAAAATACACATATTTTAGCATGGATATCCTGTATCCCCATTCTTAGTGATACTTGTTGCATTATTTAGAGGAAAAATATTTACATATAATTTGCAAATGACTTCCTTAGAGAAAGTCTGTCTTAAATAAAGGGGTCATTATTTCTTAGAACAAGAATTGTGGGAAGCCCTTAGCTAGCTAGTGCGCTCAGGAGAGTTATGCAAGAGATGATTAATCCACTTTTAAAAGGCTTAACTATCTTAAATTTTCTACTCAAATTTTTAAAAGAGGACGGGGGATATACCTCAGCAGCACAAGCACCTGCCCGGCAAGCACAAGGTCCTGAGTTTGATTCCCGGTACCAAAAAAAGAAAGTCCATTTCAAATTTTTAAAAATCAGATTACTTTAATAAAGATTCTACAGAGTCTTACTGTTAAATGTTAAGCTATTTTATTCTTCAGTTGGCAGAGTTTAAGAATATGTGCATTGAATTTTTATATTGTGAAAAATAATCCTTTATAAATCTAAACTTCCATAGCTGCTCCAAGTCATCTTATCCATGTAATTAGGTGATTTACCACCAGGATTTTCACACCAGATCACATCTTGAGCTTTTGTTTTAATTAGTGGTACAACACAGTAAATCACATTATTTCCCAAATTATCAAGATCATTCTGTATGTATATTTTTTTTCTTTTTTTCTGCTAAAGCACTTAATTTCACATGCACATCATTTTAATAGTAAGCCTTTAAGAGATGATCATAGTTTTTACATAGTAGTAAGGCTGGCATTATTTAAAATAAAATTATTCTGTTTTCTATGAAATACTATTTAATAAATAATTCAGCTTATCTATTACCATAATTAAGCCATTTATGAGAGTTAAGATCCATAAATGTCCACATATTATATTTCCATTACATTGGGTCAGTTTTGATTTTGTATTCTGTATCTTTCAACCTCTGTCTACATTTTTTATTTTTAGTGCTATTGATTATTAAAGAAAACAAGTTAGTTGTCTTTTAGAATGTGTCATATCCTGATGTATCTGGATGTCCTTTTTATAGTATATTTTCTCCTCTTTTAATTGCTGTCCTATATAAGCGAAAATGAACTGTAAATGTTGCATTAAAATTGGGGCCCAGACTTTTAGGAAGAATACTTCATTGATGATTTTGTTTTTAATTTAGTTTTAACTAATATTTAAAAATTGTATTAGTGTATTTTATTAGTATGAAATATGGGCTTCCTTTTGACATATAAATGAATATAAAATATTGTGGTTATATTTACAATCTCATTTTTCTCTCTGCTTCCCTCCTCATCCTCCCATTTGCCTTTCATAGTCTCTAATGGACAATATCCTTCTAATTTCCTGTTCTCTGTCTTGCTCGAAATCTCTCTCTCTCTCTCTCTCTCTCTCTCTCTCTCTCTCTCTCTCTCTCTCTCGCACATACACACAATTCCTCGTATATGAGATAATGCATGATATTTAAATTGGTTTATTTGCTCAATATGATGATCTCAAATTCCATCCATTTTCCTCGAAATGACTTGATTTGTTCTTTATCATGACTTAACAATACTCCGCTGTGCATATATACCACATTTACTGCTTTCATTTATTTACTGACATGTTTCTGCACTATTTCCACAGGGTAGACATTTTTAATTGTGCCACAGTAAACAAGGGAATACAAATATGATACTATGTCATCATTCTTTTAAGAATATACTAAGGAGTGGTATACCTGGGTGAAATGATAGTTATATTTTTAGGGGTTTTTTTTGGATAAATTTCCACAATTTCCACAGTTTATTTACTAGTTGCCTTTGTGTAGAAGAAGTTATTTATCCCCACGTCCTTACTAGCATTTATTGTTTCTTGTGTTTTTGATGATAACCATTGTGACAGGAATGTGAGAAAACTTTAATTTTGATTTGTATTTCCTAAGGCCTAAGTGAGGAATATCTTTTCTTCATATACCTGTGGACCATTGGTACAACTTTGAGAAGTGTCTGTTTAATTTGTTTGCCCATTTATTGACTGGGGTTAATGTTTTTGTGGTGGTATTTTTTTTTTTTTTTAGATATGCTAGATACTAATCCTTCATCAGAAGAATAGCTGACAAAGGTATTCTCCCATTCAGGAGGCTGTTTCTTCAGTCTATTAAATGCTTCCTTAGCTCTGCAGAAGCTCTTTAACCTGATGTAGTTTTATTTGTTTCTGTGATATTGGAGCCCTATTCAAAGGTATTCACTTGTGTGTGTGTGTGTGTCTCCAAATGTTTCACTTATATTTTCTTCCAGCAGGTTCAGAGTTTCTTGTCCAATTCTTAGGTCTTTGATTCATTTTGTATTGATCTTATTATAGGGGGAGGGAGATGTATTTTCAATCTTCTTCATATGAATATTCAGTTTTCACAGCACTGCTTGTTAAGGAGCCCATCTTTTCTCCAATGTAGATTTTTGGCTCACTTAAAACTCAGATGGCTGCAACTGTGTGGGCGTGGTTTTGTGTCCTCTACTTAATTCCATTGGTCAATATGCTGTCTTTATGCCAAGCCCATGTTGTTTTTGTCAACCATAGGAATGTAGTAGATTTTGAAATCAGGTATTGTGATGTCTCCAATATATTCTTTTGTTGAAGATTACTTGGCAGTTCTGAATTTTGAGGGTTTTTCTTATCCATAAGAATTTTAGGATTGTTTTTTCTACTACTGTAATGAAAGTTGTCAGTGTTAGGTATTTGATGGGAATAGCATTGAAATTGTAGATTTCTTTTGACTATCTTAACAATATTAATTCTGAGCAATGAATAAGAAAGGTTTTTCAATTTTCTAATGCCTTTGATTTCTCTCTTTAGTTTTCTATAATTTTCATTGGCAAAGTCTTTCAGCTACATGGTTAGTCTTGCTACTAAGGTATTTTAAAGATACTGTGAATTTGAGTTTTCCCTACTTCCTCTGTGGGTTCATTTTTGGTATATGTCAGCTGTGCAGATTTTTCTGTGTTGCTTTGTATACTGGCACTTTGTTAAATTTACAGTTGATCATTGATCAAGCAGTTAAACATTAACTGTTCCTTTCAATCAAGCAATAGAAATCAGTAATACAACTATCTTAGCTAAGTAACCAATCTGAAGATATCGATAGGTAATACAGTCTGGGGATTTAGCTCAGTGGCATAGCGCCTGCCTGGCAAGCGTGAAGTTATAAGTTTGATTCCTGGTACCAAAAGAAAAAAAATGTAGTATAACAGCTATTGTTAATTTCCTATCACCTTGTCTGAAAGCCTGTACTGCTTGTATTGTTTTTGTGTTGTTTTGTAAATGTATGTGTGCTTGTTAATATGTTGTCATTGTTTTATTTCCGAAATAAAAAAAAAATTCAAGTGAACTATAAAACTTTCTGTGATGAGGTTTTTAGGGTTTTTAGGTAAATGATGATCTCATCTAGAAAGACAGAGTTAGACTTCTTTCTTTCCTGTTTATATTCCTTTCTTTTTTCTTTTGACTCATTACTGCGGCAGAAACTTTGAGTATTATATAGAACACAACAGGTGGGGAAGGATACTTTTGTTTCTTTCATATTTTTAGAGAAAATGCTTATTTCCCAACAATCATTATGATGATTTCTGTGTGTCTGTCTTATATCTCTTTGTATTATTTTAAAAAAAGATATTTATTGGCTTTTTCCATGAAAATGTGTTGAAATTTGTCAAAGTCTTTTTCTGCTTCTATTGAAAGGATCATGTGATTTTTATTCCTGGTTCCATTTCTGTAGTAAATAATGTTAAATAATTTATACATCCTTGGAATGAAACCAATTGATCATGGTGTTTGACCTTTTCAATGTATTGTTGGGTTCCATTTGCAAGAACCTTACAAGGGATTTTGCATCTAGGTTCCCCAGGGTTAATGATTTGTAGGGTTTTTTTTCTCTATTAAGTGTGTTTCTGGTTTTGTTACCATAGTAATGTTGGCTTCAAGAAGGAATTTGGGAGTATTCCTTCACTTTCTACAAAATAGAAAAGTTTCCCTGGCTTTGGTGTTTTTTCTAAAAGACTGCTTAAATTCAATGGTAAGTTCCTCAGGCTCCTGGCCTTTTGTTAGTTGGTTGAATTTTTATTATTGCATCAATCTCAGTGCTTCCTATTGAACTACTTAGTTTTCTTGTATCTGCTTGGTTTGAGTTTTGCAGGTTATACATGTAGATAAGCTCATATACTTCTATAAGATTCAACAATTTTTTGAAGTGTAACTCTTCAAAATATTTTCTAATAACCCTCTGGAAGTAAGTGGTGTCTGTTGCAATTTTGTGTTTTTCACTTCTAACTTTGTTAATTTGGAGCCTTTTCTCTCCTTTGTGGTTAAGTTTGGCTAGGAGTTTATTTATTTTGTTTATCTTTCCAAAGAACCAAGTTTTAAATTTCTTAATCCTTTGAACTGTTTAGTGTTAAATTCATTAATTTCTGCTTTGATCTTCATAATATCTTTCCTTCCACTGGTTTGCACGTAGGTTTGTTCTTGTTATTCTAGGACCCTGAGATAGATGATTTATTTGAGATTGTTGTTGTTCTAAACAGGAACTCATATGCATACATTTCCCCCTAAGAACTGTATCATTGTGTTCCAGATTCTGATACACTGTCTTTTCATTATCATTTGACTCTAGAATATTTTTTCCCCTTCATGTTTTAATGACTTTCTGATTGTTCAAAGATGTACTATTTGATCTCCATGCAATTGTATAGTTTCTATTGCTCCTTTTGCAGTTTTTTCTAATTTTATTTCATTTGGATCTGATCCAATGAATGAAATTATTTTAATGTTTTATAGTAAGATTTTCTTTATGTCCTAAAATATGATCTTTGAGGAAAGTTCCGTGATCTGTTGGAAAGAATGTATTGAACAGAAAACTGTATAGATGGATGTCAAACCTATTTGCTCCATAGAAACTCTAATATTTCTTTCATGATTCTTATTTTGTCTAGAGGATCTACTGGTGAGTGTGATATATCGAAGTCAACAGCTGTAATAGTGTCAGAGTCTTTTCCTTTATGTCTTTACATTATGATATATCTCTGTGTCTTTCTTTGCTTTTTATCTTATAAAGAAAGGTTTAAATGTTCTGGATCTGTATATTTATTTCTTTTATTTGGGATGTGTTGGTGAAAAATTCTTCCCTGAATAGGTTTTCTGGTCTTCTCTCTCCCTGCTGTCCTCCAACACTGTTATATTGTATTTATTGATCTCTTTGAATGTGTTCCTTAAGATTTCTCCATTTTTAAAATTCTTTTTCCTTTTTATTATTCTGATTATTTATAGTGCCATGTCCTCAAGATCACACAGTAGTTGCTTGATCTAGTATGCTGGTGAAGATTTCCAAAGAATTTTAAAATTCTGTTATTTTGTTCCACAGCTTTATAATTCCTTCTTCTTTATTAAATATTATTTCTTGAAATTCTTACCTTTTTCATTTGCTATTCTCTTTCTTGACCTTATTCTTTTTTGCATTCTGTATTAGGTAAATCATATATCTCTGTTTCATTAGTGTCAGTTTCTACAGAATTATTATTTTTGTTTGGAATATCTTTGTGTCATCATTTTCCTTCTCTGTGTGGATGTTTGATATTAAACAAAGCAAGTCCTCTCTCTGACTTCATGCACTGGCCTTGAGCAGGAAAATGCTCCCTAAAATTACTCAGTTCAGAGATTTCAAGTGTTCTATTAATTCTCCCTCCAGGGAGAAAAAGACAGCTGTTATTTCTGTTTACATGTTGTGTGTTGATCAAGGATGGGTGGCTTTTAGTAAACTAGCCCTATCTGCTAGTGCTTCTCTCCTAGATGGCTACATTGCAATGACACATCAGAGACTCAAGAATGGAAAATCAGTATCAGGTCTTGGTGTAACCTTTAACAAGTTTGGGGGCTGGGAACATGGATTCACTCCTTTACCTCTCCAGGAGAAAGCTGAAAGTTGGTATGTATTGTCTGATTCTTCTGAGTTTAGAAAGAGGAAGAACATATATTTTTTTTATGAGCTCAAGTCTCCATTCTTTCTGTAGAAGGCAAGACTATGCTGGACCAATAGGAGCTCCAGTTTTGGCTAGTCAGAGACCATTTCTTTTCAAAGCCCTGGAGAATTTTGGGCATTGGATATACTTTTCAACTTTTTCTTCCCAAGGAAAAACTGAGCTGGAATTTTAAAATCTGTTTTCTCTATGCTGAGTAGGGAGGATCTATATTGTCTACTAGTCTAGTTAAGCCCCAGTTCTAATATTGCACAAATATCTAGGTTGGACTGAACCCGTCAGAGCTCTAAAACTAGGTAGAGAGATGCTAGTTCTTTGAATAACTTTAGAGAAGTTTACTTGGTCTACACACAGATCAATTCCTTTTCTCCTCAGCAGAAAGCAGAAAGCCGTGCTTGCTGTCTGTTGAGAAGGGAGAGATTGCATATAACAGTGTGAACCATCATTTCCATTTCTTCTGGAAGGTTAGACTGTGGCGGCCTAGTCAGAGCTTCAAGATCAGTAAAACAGAAGCCAATTCTCTTGCAAGGTTGCTTCAGAAAAGTTAAATTACTGGGCACACAACAAACTCTTTCCAGTCTCTGGGTAAAGCGAAGAGCTACAGGTTCACTTCCTGATTATATAATCGTACCCCAGGGACAGGGACTCTATTCAGATGGTGTCCTGAATTCCCCAACAACTTTTGGTGATTCTAAATTTGCATTTTTCATTAGGAACCTTTCAGTGAGCTTCAGCATTTCTTATGAAAAGAAGAATTTTCCCACTGAGCATTGTTGAATTAGTGTGTTTATTAGGGCAAGATTTTTTTTTTTTTTTTGTCTTTTTGAGACAGGGTCTCACTGTGCAGTTCAGGCTGGCTTTGAGCTCACTTAGTAGCCTACTCTGGTCTCAAACTCACAATGATCCTCCTGGCTCAGCCTACTAAGTGCTGAGTTTACAGGCATGAACTACTGCAGCAGGATTTTGTAAGACTTCCATCCATCCATCTTTCTGATGTCACTGTGTAAGTGACACTTTATTCTACTTAAAACTTCTGTTTTGGGAGATAGTTGCCTTTTGTACATTTAAGTACTGTAGGCTGCTTCAATGGAAGTTTAATTTTGAAAGCTTGTTCAATATCATTCTAGTGTTCTTTGATTTTTTTTTAGCTTTGAAAGGATTTCAGCACAATTTCAACTGGCACAACACATTGCTCTACAGGGCGGTTTATGTTAACCAACGTAAAAGAAAATTGGAAACAGTGTAAAAATATTTTTAGAACAAATCATAGTTAATATCATCAATAATTTGTTATCTACAGTTGAAACATAAAGTTATTAATACTTATGCCACTTTAATGTGAATAAACTGGAACTATTTCAGCAATCCAAGATATATTGTTAACTTGCCCTCTTGGTCGCTTTAATATAATTATTTATTATATGGAAATGTTTGCAAATATTTATACCTTTAATGAGTAGTGCAATTCATCTATCCTGCCTACCATGTACATTCAGTAACTATGCATTTATTCATTTTGTGTGGCCTCTTGCCCCCTTTCCCTTATCAGCAATTAAGAGCAAATTACAGGAAATTTCTTTATTCCTTCATCAAAGCACAGACCATTTTCAACCTGAACCTTTTTCTTTCTCTCCATTGTGTCTGTTCATGACTCCCATTCCTATGTTGTCTTTTTTATTTTACTTACAGGAATACAACTCAGATGATTCAACTTTGCCCAAAGACAGAACCTTAATGATTAGCGCTGCATATACACCAGCTTAGAAGAAGCAGCCACACTATGACTCTCAGAACCGACTTCTCTGAAGCAATGGTTTTATAGATGTGGCTTCATAATGTCTATGACTGAAGTTCTGTTATTCATAAGGATTTTATTCCTGCTGCAATGGTTCGGGGTATTTCTGTCTTTTCCTGGATTCATCCAAACTAAACAGTACCAGTATCATAGCCCCCCAGAGGTGGTGATTCCCTTAAAAGTACCTGGCACGGTCAGAGGAATTAAATTTCCAGGATGGCTTTCCTATAGCTTACACTTTGGGGGCCAGACACACATTATCCACATTAAGGCCAAGAAACATTTGCTATACAAACACCTCCCAGTGTACACTTACTCAGACCAGGAAACTCTGCTTGAAGACCATCCTTTTGTCCAGGATGACTGCTACTATCATGGTTATGTGGAAGGGGTCTCAGAATCTTTGGTGGCTCTCAGTACTTGTTTTGGTGGCCTTCAAGGACTGTTGCAGATAGATGACATTGCTTATGAAATCATGCCCTCCATGTTTTCTACTAAATTTGAACATTTGGTATATAGGCTGGATAGTGAGGACACACAATCCTCTACCAGAATATCTGACATTTTTCAAGATGAAATAGGGCAACAAATGGAATTTGAAGATATTAGTAATCCCACTCTCAAGCAAAGTTCTGCTGTGGGCTGGTGGCTCCATTATAAGACTGTTGAACTTGCAGTGGTGGTTGACAATTACATGTATGTTCATTATGGAAGAAATGAAACAAAGATACTGGTGGATTTATTTCAAATAATGAATTTGGTGAGTTCCATTCATATTTATCTGGGCATTAGGGTATTACTGTGTGCCTTGGAGATCTGGAATAATTCAAATCCTGTTGTAGTAGATGATGTAAGAAAATCTATCTATGAATTTTGCAGATGGAAAGCTGACCACTTTAGTCCGCGGGTAAAACATGATGGCATACAACTTTTCCTGTATAGGGAATTAAGAGGATTAAGTGGCATAACACATACTAGAGGAATATGTAAACTACGACGTAGTTGTTCAATTGTTACTTTGGTGAACAGAAGTTTGGCCCTTTTTGCAATTGCTGTGTCTCATCATTTAGGTCATAGTTTGGGCATGTCCCACGATGAAAGATCATGTAAATGTGCAGCATATATATGTATAATGCATGTGGATAACCCACCTGTAGTTTTTTTTAGCAACTGTAGTTATGGTTATTTGTGGGCTCAGACTACAACCCAGGCACCATGTTTGCTAGAAAATATATACTCAAAGGACATCTTTGATAGGACACGCTGTGGGAATGGCATTGTTGAAAAAGACGAGGAATGCGACTGTGGAGCCATAAAGTATTGTGCAGAAGACCCATGTTGTTTGCCAAACTGCACTCTGAGTTATGGGGCTACTTGCGCCTTTGGGCTTTGTTGTAAAGACTGCAGATTTGCACCAGAGGGGGAACTGTGTAGAAAAGAGGCCAATATATGTGATCTTCCAGAGTGGTGCAATGGGACTTCCCACATGTGCCCAGATGATGTCTACGTGGAAGATGGAATTCCCTGTAATGATTCTTCCTACTGTTATGGAAGGGAATGTCATAATCTCAATGAAAGTTGCAGGCAGGTTTTTGGCCACTCAGCAAGGAGCGCAAATGAGATTTGCTACAAAAAACTGAATACTCAAGGTACCCGTTTTGGCCACTGTGGTCTCGGTGGTGCTAGTTATGTAAAATGTAACATGTCGGACATCTTGTGTGGGAGACTTCAGTGTGACAATGTGGCAGAACTTCCCCTTTTGGATGACCACACCACAGTACACTGGACTCGCTTCGGTGATACAACCTGCTGGGGTACTGATTATCACCATGGGATGAGAATTCCTGATATCGGTGATGTAAAAGATGGCACAAAATGTGGTGAAGAACATCTCTGTATCAATAGGCATTGTGTCCATATATCTCGACTGGATAGTAGTTGTTCACCTGCATTCTGTAATATGAGGGGTATCTGCAATAATAAACACCACTGTCACTGCAACTTTCTGTGGGACCCTCCAAACTGCGTGATAGAGGGGTATGGAGGCAGCGTTGACAGTGGCCCACCTCCTAAGAGAAAGAAGGAAGCAAAGTTTTGTTACCTGTGTTTATTACTCCTCCTTATTTTGCTTGTTTTATTATGTTGTTTTTGTTGCCTTAAGAAGAAGAAGCCTAAGAAAGAGAAAAAATCTCTGACTCAATCTGGAAAAGAAAAGAAAAAGGAGAGCCAACCTAGCTCATTGCTTTCCAAAAGTAAACCTGAGATAGAACAGCAAAAACCTCAAACTCCACCTGCAAAAGTAGAGACAAAGTCCCTACAGAGTCAACCACAGAGTCAACCTGGCTCCTTGCGTTCCCAGAGTCAACCTGGCTCTTTGCGTTCCCAGAGCCAACCTGGAGGACAAAGGCTATCAACCCCAATTTCAAAAACTCCACAGCCTCCCAAAAAACCTTCATTAAAAAATTAATTCCTAGTATGATTTTATTTGTTCTTCACTATTTCGCATAATTTGAAAATTTTTCCTGAAATTTGCTTCATTATATTTCTTGGGAAACACATGGCACATGGGTGGTGTACCTGTTTTACATTATTGCTTTCAGCTCTAATTCTCCTTTCTTTCTTGTATGACTTTATCACAAAAACATGTCTGCTGTACCAGCTTTCTCTATAGGATATAAGGTTCTGCAAAATGAGAATGAGCAGAAACCTACAAGCCTGTGAGATCTATTTTCTTGGTGTTATGTCAGTATTTCCTAAGCAGCAGCTTTTGTGTTCACAGTGATACTTAGTTTTTAATCTATCGTTCATCAGGTTTTCTTTTTTAATTCACTTCAGACTAACCTTATTGTCAGCCTCAGAAATACCACCATAGCTGTCTGATGTGACACTCTCAGAGTTCTGAATCCCAGCTCTTTGAGTTCTTTATCAGTATCCCAAATTCCGAGCACCAATTTAGCAACACCATTAAGAGTTCTGAGTCTCAGATCCAAAGTGCCAGGACTCCTCTTCAAGATTCAAACATTCCCAAATTCTTCATTTACTCCTCAAATCCATGAATGCACCTTCTTGCCATTATATCTCATCCTTAATAAAAAATACACAGCATCTCCCTTAATTTGTGCTGTTCTTCAACAGCTGCTTGCCCATTTTCTTATATGTAACTCTTTTCAAGATTATAGTTGTGGTTTCTGTTTTTCTGACTGGACCCTGACTGCTACAGAACCAACCTTGGCATAATGGAGAAATGAATGAGAAAACATCACAAGAAATATATCTATTTTTTTATTAGTTCATGTTTGCTATACATATTACATTCTTGGAGAGGAATATATGTACATAGTATAGCTTATTTCTTTCCTTTTTTTTTTTTTTTCTGCTGCCCATACTCTCCCTCCCTTCTCCCTCTACTTTGGTCACTTTCCTGTTTGGGAAAAAAAAATTACCTTTCTCCTGTTGTTTAAATTTATATTTTGATTGTCTCATATAAGAGAAACCATAAGATATTTAAACTTGTGTGTCTCAGTTATTTCAATCAACATTATAGTCTCTGGGTGTGCATCAGAGGGATATGAAAAAAATTTATTTGGAAAACATCATAAAGGAAAAGGAAGAACCACTCTGAGTAATGACAGTGTCTTCTTCCTGGAGAGCTTAATGGTTTTGTATATAAAGTCAACTTTGAGAGCCTCTAATGAGGAGACATGGAAATCTCACAGTGCCTAACAAGACAAGATTAATAAATTAGAAATTTAGAAGCATCAAATTAAAAAAAAAATGAGTGTTCTTTATGTCATATCACTAACTTAAATCCTCTGTGAGAATCTGGCGAGGTAAGGTAAAGGTTCCAAAGACAGAATCATGTATAATTCTCTTGTATGTAGGAAACTAGGGCCTCTTCAAAGAAGCCTTGTCTCAAGCTTTTGTTCTGTCTCACCTTTAAAATATTTGCCTCGTTTTGAAAGAGCTTGGTGCACAGGTTATTGAATTGATATTTGAAGCTATGAGCATTAGAACTCACCTAATGCCTTTTACAATTTAAAGTATAGAGACACTGAAAATCTCAAATGAAATTCCATAAAATATATATTGCTAAAACTATTTTCTTACCTAAATCCATCCCAGTTGTACTGAAGCTATTAGTTTCTTGGTCTATCTTCCAAATAGAAGATGAAGACTTTTCAATTAGTAAGGAATACCACTCAGATACTTTATTGTATATAGCTTCTAACATTTTATTAAAAATTTCCACATATAATAAGAAAAACAAATATGGCTAATAATAAATAGAGGGAAGAAAATCTAACAAATATGATAAGTCTACAGGTACAGGATCTGAGAGATGATCTAGAGAATGGAAAAATGATGATTAACAAAACAATCTTAGTAAAATTTTATAATCTTCAAGAATAATACAAAGAAAAATTTCCATTGACAGAAAAATCATTGCCTACAGGTCAGCACCCAAAAGAAATACCAACGTTACTTCTTCAGGTAGAAAGAACATGATACCATCAAGAAATATGGAGGTGCGAGTAGTTCTATGAAACATGATAGAGAAAATGCATGAGTAAAAATTCAAAGATTTCCAGTACAAATCAAAATTTATACAGAGTTGATCTCCCTAATCCTAAAATCCAAAAGCCGGAATGGTAGAAAATCATAAATTTTCTGGGTATTGACATGATGCCATAATGGAAAATTCCACACCTGATCATATGTAATGAGTTCAATCAAAACTCAGGTGCACAGTGCAAAGTGTATTTAGCATCTTTAAAGGGAGAAAAGCTTGCAAAGTCTCTTCCAGCTCTAACATATCTTTTGGGTGGGAAGCCAGAAGACTCCATGCAAGCATTCCCACAAAAGGCAATAAAATGACACGTGTGCAAGCTGCAGACTTGTGGGATTCCCCCGCATGATTCCATGTTGTAGTTTCCTCCGCTAGCATCATGTCCGGTCAATCCTGTGTGCATCAGTCGGTGTGGATTTTTTGTTTGTTTGTTCATTTATTCTTTGTTCTGTGGTGTAAGACAGCATGAAATAGTGTGGCTAATGATAAGAAAAAAAGGAAGCATTTGTGTTTATCTACAGTGCAGGAAGTTAAACTTTTAAAAATTGGTCTTGTAAGTGTGAAACACCTTACAGAAGTGTATGGCATTGAAATGACCACATAGAAGACCAAAAGCACTGAGGGATAAACTACTGAAGTTCTATGCTGAGAGAGATGAAAAGAAGTTAACGAAAAATAACAAAGCTGCATTTGTTATTAGGTCTCAGTCATGTGTTGAGTGGGTTGTTCAGCATTTGAGTGAACACATATCAGTTAACAGTACAATGATTATGACAGAAAGATCACAATGAACTGAAATTGAGAACTGTGAGTACTCAGCATGATGAATGCAGAAATTTAAGGGAAGACACAGCATAAAGTTTTGGGTTTGTGATGACAAAGCATCTGCTGATCATATGGCAGTGTGAAATTAACCGAGTTTGCTAAGGTCCATGTTGAATACATGATGCCAGAACAAGTCTCCAATGTGGAAGATGCATCACTTGTTTGGCACTATTGCTCCATAAAGACACCAGTTACAGTTGATGAGATAGCTCCTACAAGAAGTAAGAATGCCAAGACAGAATAACTGTTTTGGGATTGCTGATGAAGTAAGCACATATAAATGTAAACTTGCTTTGACAGGCAAAATCTTGTTTCTACACAGTTAAAAGGAGTGATTTTTTCACCAATTCACTATTATGGAAAAAAGTCACAAATTGGCAGAGACAGCTTTCCCAGATGATTTCATAAATATTTTTTTATTAGTAATTCCATGTACATTGCAGGGAAGGTAGGCTGCAAGCCAATAGCAAGATTTTATTAATCCTTGCAATTGTTTTCATCACCCAGTTGAAATTATAATCAAAGATAATATTTGTGCCACATGCTTCCCCTAAATGTGACTTCACTACTTCAACTATGTGATAAGTTATTCTTAAATTTATTATAAAAACACTTTCTTGTGCTGCATGAAAGCAGCAACGAAAGAGGTGTGGGTGTGAAAGATTTTAAAAATCAGCATGAGGAATTCCACACAAGCTGTTGTCAAAGCTAGGGACACAATGACCCAAAACAGTTTCTTGGTATAACTTGTGGCCTCTGCCCGTATTCCACTCTGTTGATGAATAAGGAGGCCACTTTGAAGGGTTCCTTCTGTCCATGAGAACACAGAAAGATATCTGGCCTACCTACAGATATAAACAAATGTACCTTTGGAATCCCTTACTACGACGGAAAAAGTAGGTACTGAAGCAACATACATTAATGATGAAACTCTAGTTATTCATTCATTGATGATGAGAGAGCTCTACCTGCTCTGAAGCAAAGGTGAATGTAATAATGGTGACACTGAAGATGATTGTGTTAACACTGACTAAAAGGTAACAGTGCATAATACGGTCAATTTGCACGGTGGACTTATTGGAGGACAAGAGCATTATGTCACAACAGAGCAAGAAATCCTGTTATTTATAAAATCAAAGAGCAACTTCTAAGACAAAGAACACTGATGGTGATAACTCTAAGAAACATCTCAAGAAATCATTCAGTGGAATGAATGCATCCTTGCCAGTAGAGGATACATATTTTGATTCTTCCATTGCTTTTGAGTTGCTTCTGATATTTATTCTGACCCAAGTAGGTAAAATATAGATATGATAACCTTTCAGTCAATACACAGCATGCCCGGGTGAGATTGAAGGTCGTGCTGTTGTGTTTCACAGCTGACTCATGGATTCTGGTGGTGTCCCTCTGCTGCTTGCTGTACTCTCAACATAATTTTTCACTGTGTCAGTAACCTGTGGTTTTACTCTGTGACCATTAATTGCGATAGGTCAGCTAGACTCGAGTAAGAAATGCCTAGCAGATTAACAAAGCAAAGCTCTGGGTGTGTCTGTGAATGACTGACATGAAGGATGGCACATGCAGGTGGGGAAGAACCATTCCTGGAGAACAATTGACTAGTAGTGTGCAGGGAACATAAAAGGAAAAGAGATGAGCATGCCTCTCTCCAAGTGATTCCTTTGCTGCTGTCACCTTTGAGTATGAGCCCCTGATTTCTTCAGCCTTCTAATGCAGACTCACACCAGGGACTCTCCCTCAGGCTTCCAGGGCTTCAACTCTGGGCTGGTGCTTTATTCCTAGTCCTTCTTACTCTGTGGCTTGCATCTTGTTGGATTGAGCAGCTATTTGATCTTTTGGGTGTGCTGCTCACAGACAGCCACTGTGGACTCTCCTGCCTGGGATCCTGTAAGCCTATTTAATAAATCTCTTTGCACAGAGAAACACATATTTCCCTCTGATGCTTCTCGTAGGAGACTCAAATTTAGTGTTTATGTTTGAACAAGAATAAGAGAATGCTTGTTTACTAAGAGCATATAAAACCAGTCAGGAATGATGGTGGGCCAAGACCATCACGGATGTTCAGCGAGGGACTAAAATACAGATACCTGCTTTTTCAACCAGGTTTATTGTACATTTACTTTGTTTCATTCCCCAAATCAGGTAAAATGTTGTTTAAAATTACTTTGAGGATATAGATGTAAGATGTATATGAAACTTAAATGAATCACATGTTTAGATTGACTCCCACCACGAGCATAGACTCATTGTATAAATGCAAATGGTCTAAAAGCAAAAAAGAGAGAGAAATCTATACCACAGATACTTTTCATCTCAGCAATGGAGGCAAGTGATGCCCAACCTGTACTATTTTGTAGATTATAAAATATATGCCAAATATGTTTCAAATATAATGCAAAAATTGGAAGCATATAAAATGACTTCAAATGTACTAAACTTCCAAGAGTAATTAGAAGTGGAGAATGAATGATATATACAAGATATATCAAATTGAGGATTTTTTGCATTTGCTAGCATAAAAATTTGATTAATGATGTAAATAGAAGCAGCCCTTTGTATCCTACATCTACAAATTCAGTCACATGCAGAAGGATACCTTATAGATACTACACTTTTCATTATTCCCTAACCTATGCAGCATCATAACCATTTGCATAAAATTTCCATTTCATTGCAATTATAAGTAATCTAGAGATGATTTAAAGTGTGCTGGAGGACATGTATAGGCAATACATCAATAAAATGCCATTATATAAAGGATTAGATCATTTGCAGAAATAGAAGATAGTAGATAGATATAAGTGATAGATGATAGATAGATACAGAGATAGATAGATAGATAGATAGATAGATAGATAGATAGATAGATAGATAGATAGAGCAGTACTAGGGTTGCAACCCAGGGGCTTTGCATTGAGCTACATCCCCAGCCCTTTTTTATTTTTGAGACAAGTTCTTATTAAATCACTCAGTTGCCCAGACTGGGCTTGAATTTTTCATCTTCCTGCCTCAGCCTTCCAGAGTGCTGCCATTACAAGTATGTACCATGTTTTGCTGCATCTGTAGAAATTGATACCCAAAGGTGTCCTGGGGCCTATTGTCTATAGATATCAATAGACAATCGTATGAAGGAATACAAAATATGAACTCTTTACTGAGGTCAACAATATATTGAGCCAAAAATACTTTTTAACTGAAGTGCATTTTTCTAGCCATGTGCAATCAAGTTATAAGTCAAAATTAAGTAGTAGTACAAAAAGTCTAAAGGCATGGAAATAAAAGTATTCATTTCTAATTAATCTATCAGTGAAGGAGAAGTCAAAATGGAAATTAGGAATCTTTTAAACTTTAATTTATGTACATGCAGCACGTGTAATTACCACAGGATGTAATGAAAGCACTTTAGCCACAGTACTTTAACTAAAATACTTTAAGGAAAATAGCCTTATATAAACAAATGTTTTAATAGAAAAGACTAAATAAAGAAGAAATTGTTTAAATTTCCACATCAAAAACTTATACAAGAATACTTAACCTGCCAGGAATACAGGAGGGTTTTCTTCATCTCATAGGATCATCTGGAAAACATGTCAACAAATCTCTGCAACAAATATTAAATCTATTGGTGAGTTATATGATATTTTCTGGAAAAACTGTTGAAGAGACTTTGTCGGGATCCCCTCCTCACTTCTACTGAATGTGGTACCAGACATCCAAACAGAAGAACTATTACCCACAAGTGGTATTATGTTATACCTAGAAAATATAAATGATACAAACCATTAGGATTAATACTTAAATGGAACAGACTGATGATTTGAAGTCCATACTCAGTTTCTAGGGCTGGGAAATTAGCTCAGTGACACAGCACCTACCTAGCAAGAACAAGGTCCTGAGTTCAATTCCTGGTACAAAAAAGTAATGAATAAATAAATAAAATCAATTTCTAATTAGCTCCAAAGAACAGATAGAAAAGGAAATTGATAACTAATGGCACTTATGATAATCTGAAACATGTCTATCAAACTCAGAAAATACTAACAAAATATGAATAACATGTTTACACAGGTAACTAAAAACCATTGTTAAGAAATTAGGTAATAATGAAATAATAACAACAACACAATGTGCAAGTCCTCTGAAGCACACAGAAGTATTTAGTGCTTAACTTACAACCCACAGCAGAGGGCGTTCTTCATCACCAGAGCCAACAGAGTCATCCAGAAACTTTAGAGGATGCCCTCTCAATTTTCTACCTCAGCTCAGGGCTGAAACCATCATTTCTGTAAACAGGCTCGCAGAGGTGGAGGCTGCCAGTAGCCAGTTTTGCAGAGAGTGGTTCTTTCACGCCTGCAGTGGAGTTCAAATCCCAGCTCAGACCTTTCTAGCTTTATGGCTTTAAGAATTTGCATCCATATTTGAAATACAAAGAAAATGATAGCTGTAACTATCTTATAGTCCAACATTGCTCTGAGAATTAAATGTAATGTTAATTTAAGACAGCATGGTGTCTGATATTAAAAGATTTAGTTGAAAACTGTTAACTATTAAGAATGATTATAGGCTTAGTGAAATAAATGATGAATTTTCAATAAAAATACAAAGCCAGTTTTTAAAAGGAATTTTGTGTATTCACTGTACATTACTCATTTATATCATACTAATTTTCTTTGTTATGATTTTCACTTAATTGGCATCTTCTCTCTCATGTTTACACTGTTTTTGCCTAGTAATTGCTGTTCCAGTTTTTAAAATAAAATGATTCACAGTTAACATTATTATCAATCTATTTATTTTTATACTCCATGTATTTTTAGACTTACCCAAATGATTAGTGATTTTGTCACAATTATCTTTACTATTCACATTAACTGAAGAGTGATCTATGTTTTCCTATTTTACCTGTTCATATTTCATTACAGAATACTTTTGAAAATGTTAATTTCAAAGAATCCCTTTCTTATAAGGCAACAGAGGAATGGTTAGTGAGTATGTTAAATATTAGGGTAAACTTTCTTGACATTTGTAAAAGTTCCATATCATTAAGATTAAATTCAAACATTGACTGGTAAACTTGTAGGTAAGGCGCTTAACTGCTTTTCAAAAAGGCTCACATAATATCTGTGAGTAAATGATGAAGCTCAGTATTACTCCACTCTTTTAGAAAGAACTGCTTGTTTCCTGGTTTTAGATATTAGGGTTCCATGTGAATTTTAAATGAAAGAAAATGTTTGTGTAATAACAAAGAATGCCAAAATAAATATTTGAGAATATCCTACCACTGGAGCCAGATCTAGGGGTGCCTGCATTGTATCTCCACACCCTAAGAGGTTGTTGCAGGAGGATCCGCTGATCCAGCCCAAAATAGTCAAATTAGAGATATAGAAGACATTATTTAAAAATAAAATATAAAAAAGGAGTGAATAGCTCACTGTAAAGGCCCTTGGCTTTAATCCCCAGTACTAACAAGCAAAATGAAATATCTCACAATGGACGGAAAGAGTGGTTGCAATATGATTTATATTAGATGAAAGTTTAACCATGTTAAAATTACCAAGAACAGGTCTTTGTATTCTCTGATTCCATCTTTAACTGAATATTACTGTAAATTAAATTTTCAAAATGTCTATATCTGTGGCTCCTACATTCTTTTGGTGAATGTTACATATATTAAAATGTATTGATACCCCAAAATGTGAAAGATTTTAACAATAGCTGTATTATGATGTACTTTATACATTATGTAATTCACCTAGGTAGCATAATGCATATTTATTTATTAAAATAAATTCACTAAGCTATGATAGCAACACAGTTTTATAACAGTTTACTACCCAGCTGTCTGCTGTGTGTACACGTACCTGTAAATCTTGATTCCACTCCTCTCTTACCTCAGGTACTAATTTATTTCTGTCTCTATATATTTGCCTTTACTGGACTTTTCAAATAAAAGAAATCATATAATAATAATCTTATATCTGGTCTATTTTAGGTAGCATAACTTTTTGTTTCATTTATGTCCTCCCATGCATCCATAGCCCATTTATTCATTTATTTATTTGCTGCTTAATATTCCCTTATATGTATATTCCACATTTTGTCTATCTACTCATCAGCTGATGTATATTTAGGTTGTTTCTAATGTTGAGCTATTATAAATAATAACATTAATAACATTGTAAATGACATTTGCAAGTCTATATAGATTTATGTTTCTCTTGTGCAGATACCAAAGGGGAACTGCAAAGCTGTGTTGTAAATTTATATTTAACTATTGAAGAAATTACCAAACTTTTCATAAAGTGGCTGTCCCATTTCATAGCCCTTTTAGCCATACCTGAGAGTTCCTGTTTCACCACATCTCCATTAATTATTGTTGGTGGGCTCTTTTTATTAGAGATAACTTAGTATGTGTGACTAAGTATGTTATGGATGTGATTTGCATTTCCCTAATGACTAATGATATTGAAACTCTTTCATATTATTAATAGCCATTGAAGTATTTTCCTTGGAGAATATTTGTAATAAAGAATTGTACCCCTTTTATGATGTTGATTACTACTCAATTTAAACAGTATAACCTAACCCTCCCCTTTCTTTCTCAAACAGTCATTGATCCTCTTGCTACACAATACTCAGGGGAAAAATCAATACATGGATCCATCTGTTGGTTGCTCATATGAAGAACGGGCTATTACTATGTGGCATGCACC
The DNA here is from genome assembly GCF_000276665.1 of Chinchilla lanigera. Lineage (NCBI taxonomy): Eukaryota > Metazoa > Chordata > Mammalia > Rodentia > Chinchillidae > Chinchilla > Chinchilla lanigera. Next base: position 32,224,292 of record NW_004955403.1, on the reverse strand, counting down.
ATTCATTATCACCTTTGTTGCTACCACTTCCTATATTTCTGTTGCAACAAAAATTCGGGTCTGATAATCATCTGTGGCACCCCTGTGGCATAGTCAATGAAGTATTTCAAACTTAACTTAAGATTAGGTCATTAAACTCTATGAAAAACCTCAAAGGCATAGAGGAAACTCCTGATGGTACTGACATGAGGCTCTTTGAAGTAGGAAACTTAGAAGAATGAGCAGAGTAGAGAAGGATCCTTGCCTGAAGAATAATAAGTAACCCAAAGTAGTTCAATACAAAACCAATCAAAACCTGAAGATGGGAAGCAAGAACAAACAACAGAAAGACACCCTTGAATACACAGAGATGCATATTCAAAATTTATTTTTAAATGTATGTAACTAAAAATAGATGGATTGGATTTGCGCTACATGGAATAGTCTCAGGATGAATTTAATATCTATTGAAACACACTTATTGACATATTTTCACAAATGTTATCAAAGTAATCAAACTATGTTATACTCACATTTTCAAATAAATTTAAACAAGATATCACAATATATAATTTATAGGAACTACTGAATATTAAAAGCAGAAGAAACAAGTGTGCCTCAATTTAAGCATCCACTCTATTGACTACGTTCTTCATTGTCATATAATCTGTTGATCTATTGTATTTGTAGAGGTCATGGACACATTGACCTAACATGTAATAAAATCAGATGCTTGGCACGTATAATTGGTTGGACAAAATGGGACTTCCTGGATATATTTTCCTTGGTAAGTGTCAAGCTATGTTACAGTGTAAATTAAACTGGCTTCAAATGACAGAAATCTATTATAGAAGATCAAATTAGAAAAGGGGTGGTTATCCCCCTTATTCTATTTAACATCCCAGCTCCCTGTTCTTAAATTTGGAAAGAGTAAATGGCACCTTGTGGCAGAAAACCATAGAGTCAGTGCTGTGACCTTATTGCTTAACACTCATAAATCTAATATCATTAAAATTACTCACATCATCTAAATAACAATTGATAATTAGCAGATTATTATGAACTCTTCATACATATTTTAGCAACTTCTCATCCCGGAAGGAACATAATATGTCTCTACCTGGTTACTCACTGCGTAATTCAATAGTTTCGTCTTTTTTGATACTCTTTGAAGGCAAGGTCTTAACCACATCCAAATTGCTCCAGAAAAACAGACAAGATATTGCATTGTTCATATTCCTCTGTAAGGGGATTCATTTGGTACACTTATCCAAGTTGTCTCAGAATTCATCAAGAAATTCTTCAACAGGTAATAGACAATTGTCCTGCCTGTAGTATAAGACCCTGTCACTTCAATTAAATGACTAGAAATAGTTTGTCAGGCCATCAGGCCCTATGTCTGACACTATTTAGAAATAGCTGGTGACATATATGTGAAAAGAAGCCAAATATTTCATTATTGGCATCCTTGTGGATTCAGTAGATAATCTATTCCTCATTCATTTAAATCAAATTGGTTTTATTCCCAAAGAGACCCACATTTAATGATGTTATTTGCAAAGAAAAAGCTGTGCAATTTCTCCAAATTGAAATAGAACATACATTGTCATCAGTGCCTCATAGCGAATCCCTTTTGGAGAGATTTTAGTAACTTCTATTGCAACCCCTGAGTCTGTGGTTACAAATAATGATTTCTGTTAGACACATGTGCCTTCCTTCCTTAGCTCCACAGTACCTACTTTTAGCATGTCATTTGCTGGTACAATGCTGGCCTCTCCTAGAAGAAAAGATTTTCACAGCCCTGGAATCTTTTTTCCTCCCTAACCTCCTGGTGAAAGCAGCACTCCACAAGGTTTTCTTGCTAAAAGAGAAGCAGCATCACTTAAATAGAGCCATGCCTTTTACTTCCCACTGTGTCTGCAATCTTTTGTCAAATTAGCAATACTAGAGATGGTCAGCCATCTCTGAAACCACTAGGCTATCTTTCAAGGCCTTTGGTATCAATCAAGTAAACAGTAAAGAAAATTTAATTTCTTGACAGATGCTACTACTCCCATCACACATAATGGAACTCATGAAAATTTTTGGTCATTTTTCAATTCTTAAGTAGGATATCAGTGACATAATGTGGGGGTCACAGTTCATAGAATTTATTACATGAAGGGTCGTGTCCTCTTCAAATAGTTTTATGTCTTGTTTTCCACTGTGGTACCTCTACTTTTGGTTTTTCTCCTTTTTACCTGATAGCACTCATTGAACTCTCCAGTATGTTATTATAAAGAAATCATAAGGACATCTTTCTCTGTTCAGCAGGTTAGAGGAAGGCTTTCAGCTTTTCACCACTAACCATGATGTTTGTTGTAGGATGCTTTGTTTGTTTGTTTTATAAATGATCTTAATGGACTGAGGAATATTTTTTCTATTCTAAATGAGTTATGAGTTTTATTATTAAAGGCTCTCTATTCAATGTTGTCAGTACTTCCTCAGCATTTATGGAGATGAGCATATGGTTTTTGTCTTTCATTCCAATATTTTTGTGTTTTACATTCAATGATTTTTGCACCACTTATATAGATCCCACTTAGTCATGGTTTGTCATTCTTTTTATACTTATTGGACTGAGTTGTCAATGTTTTGTTTAGGATTTTTTATCTGTATTTATTATGACTATTGGTCTGCTGTTTATAGTAAAAATGCACTTGAGGAGTACAGAGTCAAGGAAGAAAGATACAAGGTACATTACTAATGTAGCATTATGTAGTGTAATGTAGCATTATGTATTTGTTTTCACAGAACAAAAGAAAATTGCATGGTCAATTTTTGTGGTCTATAAGTGGTATCATTTTGATTCCTCACCAATTTCTTCCAACTGTCTTTGGAAAGATTCAAATATAAGTGGCTGAAATTTTTGATAAACTAAGAAGGAATGCACCATTCTGAAATTAAGTATTCATGCTTTCTTGGATCAACTCATCCCTTTCACTTATAATGTTAATTAGTTTATAAAGTGGACCCTCAAGTATCCACCAGCCTCACATATGAACAACTTGGATTACAACCCGGATTTTAGGTTTAACTTACAACCAAAGTCTTGAGTTATAAACTAAATGCCATCACTTGTGTGGTTGTAAACAAAGACTTGCAAGGCCAGAAAAGTATATGTAAGCATAAGTAAGGATTAGTCTGAGCCCAGATGCATGTGTTTGTAGATATGATTGTGGTCAGTGCTTTATATAATCACTATGATTACTGCTATCAAAATGGCCCCCAAATATAGAACAGAAGCTGAGGAAGGAAGGTAAGGTAAAGAAAGCAATACAATTGAAAAGAAGAATGAAACTGTGGAGAAATATGAGGATACTATTCATGCGACTCATCTTGCTAACATGTACAATATGTCAAAATCCACCACCTCAACAATCTTGCCGAGAAAACATTTACATAAGGAAGTTAGTCTTGCTAAAGGTGTTACTCGAGTTAGTAAGTCACAATCAACATTGTCACACAAGGTAGAAAAACTATTACTAGTGTGGATAAATGGAAAGCAGATATTTCAGATACAGGAAATATAGCCCATCCGAGTCTATAATTTGTGAAAAAGTTAGGACTATAAATTCAGATCTCATAAAGGATAATCCATCCACAAGTGATAATGGTAAAACATTCTGTGACACTAACTGGTGTTTTCACAATTTTAAATTGAGAACCGGGCTTCAAAGTGGAGCTAGTCATGGTGAAGTAGCCAGTGCTGATGAAAGTTGTGCTGAAAATTACATACACCACTTCAAAATGATGACAGATGGCTTTTACTTTCACAAAATTTTCACCTGTGATGAAACAAGCCTTTTCTGCAAGAAAATGGACAAGAGAATGTACATTACCCAGGAAGAAAAGAAAAGGCCAGGTCACAATCCTATGAAGGATAGGCTAACCTTACTGCTATGTGTCAGTGCAAGTGGTGACTTCAAGATAAAGTGTTCAGAAAACATAAAGTCAAGAAGAATAGGCTAGAAGTCATGTGGAAATGTAATGCAGAAGCCTGGATAACAAGAGTTTTTTTCTCAAGTGGATCAGGGATGCTTTCTGTCCTACTGGTAAGAAATAGCTAGAGGACAAAGGTTGACCACTCAACGCTCTCCTCATCATGGACATCGCTCCTGCTCACCCACAAGATTTGGAAGAATTGGCTGAAGAATTCCCATGGCTCTCAGATAAGTTCCTCTCACCAAATGCAACTCCTCTACTGCAGCTGATGGACCAGCAGGTCATAGCTAACTTTAAGAAGTTGTAAACCAGGGAACTGTCCCTGAAGTGCTTCCAGATGGTCTCAGATACAGATTTAACCCTTCAAAAATTCTGGGAGGAACAATACAACATCCTTTCCTTTGTGGGGGCTAATTAAGAAATCCCAGACCAATGTTTCTCTAAGGACACTGAAATCAGCCTGGAGGAAAGTGTGGCACAAAATTATACAGGAGTGAAACATTGAAGGCTGTGTGGAGGAGCCTGAGCCTTCCAGCAACCCTGTGGTTGATGCCATTTTCACTGTAGCAGAGTCCATAGACTTGTAGGTAGACGGTGGTGATGCTGAGGAAGTGGAGGAATGCTCAGAGGAACTGACTACAGAAGAACTTTATCTGGCTGAGCAACAGAGAATGGCAGCTAAGGAGATTTCTGAAGAGGAACGGAGGTATAAACAATCATTGCAGCAAAGTTCTTCAGAAATAAAGAAAATCCTGAAAAAATGGACACAGCTACAAACATTTGTAGAGAAGAACCACCCAGAGAAAAACGCAATCATTACATTCACTTGTTTAGTGACAGTGTCATGCCCTACTGCAGAACAGTGTTAAAAAGAGAGAGACAACTTTAGACCAGCTTTTAGTTCTAAAAACATTGAGACCTAGTGAGCCAGAAGCAGGTCCTAGTGGGCTAGAGACTCTGCTACAGAGAGAAAGGACACCAGAGAACCACATTCCTAAAGTTCTATGGAAGAGGGTTTGCCTTCCAATCAGTACGCATCTTTCATTTCATCCTCTCTTCCTGCAGTCAAGATGGCAATTTGAATGGTGAGTACAGTATGAAATAGTTATTTCTGGTAAACTAGGCACATTTTTTAACTTTTTGATGGCTACACCAGTAAAATTATTGATGCTAATGATAAATTACACACATTATATAACCCTTTTTATTACAAAAAAGTTAAGGTGCGCTTTGAGAGGTTCAGAACACACTATGGATATTTCCTTTATTTCTCATGGGAGAAATGGTGTTGACATACAACCAACTTGAGTTACAACCAGCCTTTATGAATGAACTGAGTTCATAAGGCAAGGGTTCACTATATTTCTAACTATTCATCTTTCAAGCAAATTGTAGGATTCTACTTGATTATCTTCATTGCACCAAGGCATAGACTGGTGACTTATTTTGTTCATGGATGCCTGTGATAAATTGATAGTGGCCACTTTTACATGGAAAAATTAAGTCAATGAGTTATTACCTGTATTCTCTTTATTTCCATTCTAGTCATTTTAGAGACATCAAACGGGTGTTTCTACCAATCCTGAACCCTCATATAGATTACAGCCAACTGTTAACTTGAATTCATTTTGCATGTTAACTTTGGACTAAGTAATTCTTTTTCTAATGTCTTTTCCATTCTTAATTTAAAGGGTGTTGCCATAATTCTGCAGGCCACAGTAAAGTGAAGCAACTTCTCTGCACTTATCTGAGTGTGCCTCTGCTTTCTTCTTCAGGTGTGGTGGATTAATGGTCAACTTGTAACACCCAACTGAACTGAATTAGCATGGTTTTGGTTATGGAAGGCCCACCTGAGGATTGTTGTCAACAATATAAACACAGAACTTGAGGGGAAGATGACACACTGTTGATTCTCCTGAAGAAGTTTATCACACTGGTTTTATTTTTTATTTTTTATTTTTTTGCTTTTTCTCCGGTACCGGGAACCGAACTCACGACCTTGCGCTTGCCAGGCAGGTGCTTTTGCCGCTGAGCTAAATCCCCAGCCGCACTGGTTTTATTAATATGAACTTGGCTGTTCTCATCATTAGAGGAGCTTGGGTAATCACTGTTGCAGAGGATGGCTACAGTTCCCTTTGGGGGTGCTCTTATCCTTAAGTTGAGCATCGCTTCCTGGCTCTAGGGTAGATCCTTCAGCATGCTAGCACAGATCTTTCATCCCACTGGCACAAACTTGGTACGTTTCACTCTTGACCTTTGGGTCTTCCCAGTGCAGATCCTTGATACAACTTGCATGAAACATAATCATGGGCTCTAGGCCTTCAGCTGGACATGTGGAGGACACTGCCATGGAATCCAGGCCCTCAGCTGGATTCTTTGGGTCTCTAGTGTGTGGAAAAATCTCTTGCACTCTTTTGCATTGACTCTTTGGGTGAATATTATAGAAGAATCTTATAAATTATGTGTTCTGCATTAAATATTTCTCTTGTAAACCCTGACTCCAACATGGGTAATACAGTAATATCGCCATGCTTCTTCCCAAGAGATGAGAAACGAGATCTCACGAACTGGCCAGGAAGTGAGACGTGTACCATCTAGTCTCAGACCAGTGAGTATGACATACCAATCCTACTTCCCAGAAATATTTTCCCCTACACTTTTTTCTCCCACCTACTTTTATGAGACAAATATTAATGATCAAGGGATATAACTACTTGAATGAAGGGTGGGGGGCCTCAAAAATGTAGGAAGAAAATAGCAAGGTCAAGAAAATGAGCAAGAGTAAATATAAATATCAATGGGGGCAAAAGAAATTACTTCCTGTGTAGTAGATCTTCTTCTACCTCTCCGATTTTCTGTTTGTGCTTCCCATTTCTGGGTGCACCTTTTTTCTTTTAACAATTCAGAGGCTTCTTAGAATCTCTTACTGTACGCTTTCTTTTTATGTTCTTATTTTGAAACTTTTTATTTTGAAGTTAATTTATAATCATAATATATGAAAATGTCATAGTGTTTTCATGTCTTGCACTCTCATTTCCTTGTCTGTACTGATTTCTGATTATTACATTTTATTTCATGATTTTAAATATTACTCTTGGGCAGATCCATGCTTATTCCTGCCACATTCTGAAATATAAAGACAGATATTATTTTGACTGTAACAACCACTCTTTTTACAACATCAGCAGTTACCTCAGGCACTAGTTACACTGCTAGAATGGACAATGAAATGATTTTGTCATTGCTTTTTTCCACATTTTCACATCATCCTTAACTTTCTCAGATTATGTTAATTTATAAGTGTATGTGTGTGTTTTATTGGAGATTGAACTCAAGGCCTTTGTGCTAGTTTACATCTTCAGTCTTTTTAATTTTTCTTTTTGAGACAAAGTCTTGTTAAATTGCCTGTGCTTACCTTGAACTTGCAGGGCTTCAACACCAGTCTGCTGAGCTGCTGAGATTACAGAAATGTATCATCATGCCCAATTAACTGTACACAACTTTTATCACTGTAAAATTTAACTCCATACTTTGAAAGTTTTCAGTTCATTATTACTGACTCAAGAAGGTCAATTCTTATTCCAGAAAAGAGGGAAAAAGTTTTATTTCTGTCTGAGTGCAGGGCCAAAGTATTTGTAAACATATTTAACTTATTGATGTAGTGTAAACTTAATTTTGTTTTAAAACAACTTTTGTAACTCAATTCAGTTTGTATGCTGGTCCAGAATATTCTAAGTTTAATTGATAAAATGGTATAATATTATTTCTGTCGAGAGCTTAGAAATTCTAGTCATTTCTAGATTTTGTGCCCTAGGATTTTTCCAGTCTGATGTCATTGAAATGTCAGGACACCAGGTTTTTTTGGGTTTTTTTTGTTTTTTTTTTTTTGTTTTGTTTTTTTGTTTTTCTCCGGTACCGGGAACCGAACTCACGACCTTGCGCTTGCCAGGCAGGCGCTTTTGCCGCTGAGCTAAATCCCCAGCCCCAGGACACCAGGTTTTATGCAGGTGAAATAACAGTATAAATGTAAAAGCAATATATAAACATAAGTAGTGTATAAAATTACAGTGCATAATTATCATCACTACTAGGATGAATCTTTATTATTTGTAATCCCCTTCTTAAATGACCATGCTATCCCATAATAAATTGCTCTCCTTCGAAAAGTTAGTATTAATTGGCTCTTATTTTGAATGTGTATTGTGTTTTCTTTTAAGGCTTTTTGAGAAAAAGTTTGCCTGTATTCCAGGCTAGTCTAGAACCCAATAAGTAGTCAAAGCTGACCTCAAATTTGTAGTCCTACTGCCTTGGCTTTCCAGAGTGCTGGGATTACAGGCATGCGCAAACACACCTGGCTAAAATGTGTATTTTTTAAGGTTACCATAGGAGAAGTTTTGCTTTTCCATCAATTTTCATTCAGTCGTCCGATTTCATAATTCTCCTTAATTTAAAGTACAATATGTAGTTATCTAGCATCTTTGCATCTAAATTGTTATCATTAATTCTATTTCAGCTATTGAAGAAAACACATCATAAAAATGTGAAATCTACTTATATATCTTTAGTTTTTTATACCAATTAATTTATTTCATGGCAAAAAAATATAAAATTTATTTTTAAAATAACTGATGTAGCGTATGCCTATCAGATTATATATCTAAATGTAACACTTTAGAAATTATTTTTTATTCAGATATTTGAATTTAATACAAATTCCATGATCACAGCCTTTGCTTTTTTGGATAATCATCTCTAACAAATAAGATCAAAATAAACCTTGTGCTCATGTAGATTTTTAGCTATTTATTTTTAATTTATGCTGAGGTAAGAACATCTATAGACAATAGAATAAAATTATCCTTTTTTCTTATTTAATCAAACGGTTGCTACAGAAGCCCCTTTTTTTCTTTAATTTTCAAAGTTCTTTCTTTAGCATGACTGAACAACTTTAACCGTTTCCCACTTGACTTCATATTGATTCTACAAATTTCAGTGATCATTTAGCTTTGATCAGTATCCAGTCAAGTAAAAACCTTTCCAGCAATGCTTACCGAGCTGTGTTTCCCATTATTGATGTTGTGTGCTGGAAACCTATTACACATTCCTACATTTAATCTCTGCTCTATAATGGATTGTCCTTCCATTAACCATGTGTCAGCAGAGGATTACTGCAGGTGCAAGAGCCCACTGAAATGAGATTGCTTTTAAAAATATGGTCCACACAAGAACCTAAATAAGAAACTCTTGAAATAAATCAAGGTAGTTAACTAATGTGTCTTTGTTTCCTTCACTTTAAAAAAAAGCACAGTTGCTTAGGTTCTAGTTCCAAATGAGAGACCTGTTATAGCTTCTCAAGGGTGAGTTAACAAAAGCATATCCAATATCTTTTGTGGTAAAGAATCAGGCAAGATTTTTTAAAAATAAATTCTACCAGAGTTTGTTAAATAAATAATACACGCATGGGGTGATGTTAAAACCTCAATTATTTCATAATTTGAAAAAGAGAATATTTTCAGACTTAAGTAATTATAGTGTAATTGGTTTAGAAAGTTATACAGATATTAAACATGCTATCTTTTTAGGAAAGTGATAGAAATCAAGAAAAAAAGACGAGTTAACTTATTTTATATATTCTCACTATATGTGTATATATATATATATATCTCCTATATGTATATATATATATACATATATGTATATATAGAATGAGTCACTCTGTTTATCTCTGAAATAATAAATATTAATATGCAAACTGCTTGACCTATATCATATTAGCTTATAGGGAGCAATGTACCACCACAATCATTAAAAATGAATAAATGACTTCATGCAATTAGAATTCAGAATCATGAAAGAATAGCAATTAAACCTATAATTAAACAAAGTTCAGAGATTGTATTTAGCACATAAGATATCTTAATATATAGGACATTCAGAGATCTAATTCTTTTGGGGAAAATATTGTATAACTTTAATCAATGAACAGAGCACTTTTGAGTATATGAAGGTTACATACATTTTGGGTGAGCCCCAAAACTTTAAGTTATCCATATGGAGTTTATGACACCTTTCTGATGTTCCTTTTTTATTTGGATCAATCTTTCAAATACCACCTGTCTTAGCTTTCTTATCACTCTGACACAACATCACATATGCAGAATTTAAGGGAAGAGAGGTTTTTTTGCTCATAGCTTTAGTTCCTGATTGGCTGGCTCTGAAGCAGAGACATCACAGCAGAAGGTGTGGCAGGGCAAACCTGCTTTGTTCTTGTAGGCTGGGAAGCAGAGCACAGGAAGCATACCGGCTCAGAAAGGGGCAAGGCACCAGACATAACTAATGGTCAGGTCTCTCTGACTCACCTGGATACACCTCAAAGTGTGCTCCATCAATCCCCAATGAGGATTGCAATAGCAATCAATTTGAAATTATACTCTGCTATACTCCTTGTTAGGGTTGATGCACTGTGTCAACTTGAGGAGTCTAGAGGCTTGACTAAGTGACTCAGCAGTTCAACATGCTGAGGTGAAAAGGACACACCCTTACTGCTCTGGAATGTTGTTCATTGTGTCAAGGTGAGAAGTTTAGAAGTTCAGCTAAGTGACTGAACCGGGGTCCAGGCTCCTTACTTTGTATCATCCTGAACCTGTGCAGGAGGAGGGCGTGGAGATTATGTGAGTGCTACACACCCACTGGGTGGGGGGAGCCCCTTTACAATAAAAGGAAGGAAAAGAATTTTGCTCCCCCTGTTTTGCTCTTGCTGCTTTCGCTGTCTTGTGCTGCCTTGAGGTGCTGCCTCTGTTCCCTGTCACCTTGTGCTGGAGCCAGCTGATTATACACTGAAACCTCCACAAACTGCAAGCTAAATAAACCCTTCCTTCTCTAATTCTGGGGGTCAGATATTTTGTCTCAGCAGTGAGAGAAAAGTAACCAAGACATGGGGCTTGGGATATAGCTCAGTGTCATAAGCACCTTCCTGGCAAGCACAAGGTCCTAAGTTTGATTCCTGATACAAAAAAAAAAAAAAAAAGTAACCAAGACACTACCCAAAACTAAAGTTCAGAAATACAACATTTCATGGACAAAATTTTTCTTCTACAACTACAAGGTATGGGTTTAGAATTTGGAATGTTGTAAAATGTAGTTGATCCAGTGTATATTTATTATGTTAAAATTTTAAGAATCTGCATGAAAGCAGAATAGTATATTCTTTCAGTTATATTTGTTTCTATTTTTCATCTCAAAATGGCTCACATATATACTAAGCATTTCATCTGAAAATTTTAGGATTCTGATCTTGTAAGGTCTAAAAAAATTAATTCTTCTTACATGTCTTAATTTTCACTCCTGCTTTTCATATTGAGTTGTTTATAAATTCCTCTTCTTTATCAACTGTATAAATTTAGAATAAAAGATCTATAAATTAAAATATGTATAACTGAAAAAAGTTGAAATCTTAGGTCAATGTAGATTTCTGAAGCTATGATTGAATTAGTTGCTTGGTAAATAACATTTGATAACTTATCTTGCACTAAATTCTCTGATTTAGTCCTTACAGCTAACTTAAGAGTTTCACAAACAATATGGACAACAAGAGTGAGTTTGGCAGTTTTATTTCTGATATGTTAAATATTAAACATTTGAATACAAAGAATGGAACAAAATATTAACTGAATTAATTTATTTATAATTTCAAAGGAAAGCTAAATTATAACAAAATTAGGGAGATAAAATTATATATATGACTGTATTAAAATATGACACATTACAGAGCATGACAACAGTATGTTAACATGTATTCCCATTTCTTATTTATTTGTGTATCTTTTTTCTCTGAGTTTTCAAGCCAGTTTGTTAATTTTACCTTTTAAATAATTCTGAACTTTTATTTTCTATGGGTTTTCTACTATTTATTTTATTTCGGCTCTACTGCTCATAGTTTTTACTCTTACTAACTTCAGGTTTAATATTTTTTCTTTTGTGAGTTCCTTCAGATGTAAGGTAAAGTAGTTTAAAATTTCTTCTTTTCCATTTTTTATATAGACCTTTATTACTATAAAGTTCCCTCTTGAAATTGCTCTTTCTGTATTCCATAAGTTTTGCATCTTGTATATTCAATCTTGTTTTCATTCAGATATTATAAATTTTTTTTTTTAATTTCCTTGATCTCATGGCTTTTCAGAAGGGTCTTGTTTATTCTCAACCTACTATGAGCAAATTTTCAATTTTTCCTTTGCTATTTAATTTCTGATTTCATTCTCCTGTGCTCAGAAAAGATGCAGTACTTGGTATATTCTTAATTTATTAGGACTTGTCTTATAACATGTGGTCTATCCTATGGAATGTTCCCTGTGCCTTAAAAAAAGAATGTGTATGCTTTTGTTGTTGAAATGAAGATTCTACATGCTTCTCTTTTGCTCTGCGGTGTTGTGTAAGTCTACTCCTCCTTTGATTCTCTGTTACTTGTATCTGTCCATTATCGAGACTAGGGAATTAAATATTCTACAATTGTATCATGATCTCTTTACCCTACTGGTTTTGTTCATTGTTTGCTTTACATATTTAGATTCTCTAATCATCAGAGAAGTATAAATCCAAACCATAATAATGTATTAGTTCACAGTAAATGAAATGTACTGTTATCAAAATCAAGAGAACAAGTTGGTGAAAATGTGGAGAAAAGAATAGCTTGTAAAATTTTTGAGAATATAAAATGACATAATACCTATGGAAAAGAATTTAAACATTTCTCAAGAAATTAAAACTAGGACTACCAAATGATCTAGCTAGTTTACTTCTGGATATTTATTCAAAAGACATGAAATTGGAATTTTGAGTAGATGCAAGCATTTCACATAGATTGTAGGATCATTAACAATAGCTCAATGTGGAAACTATATTCATCAAATGATAAATGAATAAAAATATATATATACACACAGTGAAATATAATTCAGTCCTAGCAAAGATGGAAATTCTGCAACACAGTGTGGATGCAAAAAGCACATTCTTCTAAGTGAAATAAGACAGCAACAGAGGATAAATGCTACACAATTCCATTGTCTATTTAAAGTAAGAAAATTCACCAGCAAAGAGTATAACAGTGATTGTGAGAGGCCCGTCAGGAAGAGGGAATGAGGAGCTGCTAATTATTGTCTATAAAAATTTCAGTTACACAAGATGAATGCACCATAGAGGTCTGCTGTATGACCCTTTACTTGTACACAACAACTGGTATAATACTGTTAAAAATCTGAGTGTATTTCAAATGTTCTCTTAAATGTTTTAAAAAGATAATATTCCCAAAACTCAAATGAATAATCATAATATTCATAGGAATTACATGAATAGCCATTTCACCCACTGATTTTTTAGGACCTGATATAATTTATAGAGATAGTTATGTTCCTAAATATTAGAACTGTAGATCTCTGTTGTAGTTGATTTCTTTTCTGTCCAGTAAATATATAAAATTGCTAAGGAAAGGAAAAATCTTCTAAACATTTTTTATCTTTTAAGTCAATATTACATCGGTACCTATTAAACTGGTAACTGTAATCAAATGGGAACAGGAGTCCTACTTGTGAGGAAGGCAAAATGACATTTTAGTTGGATGTTGGGAATAAACTGAAGAGTTAAGCATCGATTATTTAGGACTCCTCATCCTCATGTTTGTCCTCCTCTTTTTCTTCAGCAGTAAAATGACTTTTGCAACCTGGGAAAGAATGTTAAGTCTAAAATTAGAAACTACTTGATCAAAAATGTGTTGTAACACTTAAACTCAGGAGATTCAACAATGAAGTAAACAGCACTAATTGTGAATGACATTCCTAATGGTAGAACAAAAGACCGAGGATTTTCCACTTGTGTTAGGGATTTTTTTATAAATTTTAAATGGATGGGAAATAATTCCACTCTTATTTTTCAATGCAAACATTGTGCATCATTGAAATGTTTTAATTATTTTAATTTGTATTTTTTTTTACCTTTGAGCTACTGAAATATTTCTAATTCAACCTAAAATTTATGTGAGCATTTTTAAAAGCTGAGATTCTCTTTTATATGTTATTTTTTATATGATATAAAAAATTAAATAATAAGTATTAGAATAACTACTGCAAAGACTACAATAAAGAATGTATTAGTTTTTGTAACTCTCCTGCTAACCTGTTATGAAATTGTTTTACTGTTATCTTTATTTTTTTCTCTGTAAAATAAAAAAAAGAATTTTGAAGAGTTTCTTTGTGGCATTTTCATACATGCACAACACACTTTTATCATATGCATCCCATTTATTTACTCTCCCTTAAATCCCTCTTCCTGATCACTTTTGTATTTTATAATATTTTCCCATCTACTTTCCTGTCATATTTTCCCCCTGTATATTCTACATATTAGTAAAAACTAGCATTATTTTTTTTTTTTTGTAGTATGGCTTTTTTGTTTTATAGTAACATTTTAATAATAAAACACCTAATACTGAATAGTCATATTCCAATATTGGATGTTTGAAAGAAGTAGAGAAAAATAACATAGCTAATTCAGAACTAGCAATTTCATAAAAGCTTTAATTAGAAGACATTTATAATGCTATCATTCTTTTATATGTAGACAGAGTTAATATTAAAACTGTGAAAATTTTGGAAGCTGAATGAAGTTATACTAATTTTAGAATATTATAATGAATCTGGAAGAAATGAAAACCAAGTTTAACTAAAAGTAGAATATGTTCCATTCACTTTATAGGAAACTAACACTTAAAACCTTTCTATCACGTTCAGAAATTCTTTTACACTGTTTCAGTTTAAAGTCCATATTTCATATATCATATTTCTGTTTTATACTATATATTTAATGACAGTTCTTTGTTGCTAAAACAAATGACCACACTTAAGTTTTAAGGAAAACTGATTAACTAACTATTTTAGGAACTTTACAGATTCTATAAGCACTAGAGAAATGGACTATTAACTTTTCAAAAATGACTCCCATATTTAATGCTAGTATTACACATACAACCTTGTTCAAAAAACATGGAAAAATATGTTATAAAAATATGAACTATAGCCAGAGATATAGTGCAGTGGCACAAATGCCTGCCTGGCAAGGACAAGGTCCTGAGTTCAATTCCTGGTACCAACAAAAAAAGTGAACCAAAATTATGAAATGTAAAGCTTGTTCTTTCCTTTTTTGGTTTCTCATGGCCATAAATGTCCAAATAAAATCAAATTGGATCACTGATGTTCAAATGTCACATACCAAATTGAAATTTGAAGGAAACATACAGGTCCCTGTTACTATTTAGATTAAAAATGCCTCTGAAGACCTCATGCATGTGAACAGTGATCATGAGGGTCCTATAGTCAGCAGTGGATTCATCCCCTGGAGTCAGTAGCTAAAATTGTTGTTTTAGAGGGTGGGCCTGGTTGGATGCAGTCTCCCTGGAGGCCTGGCCTAGAAAAGTATGTTCCTGCTCCTGACAGCTTTCTTGTCTGTTTTCTGGCTGCCATAGTTGACTTTGGCTTCAGGCTACAGTAAGCTGGCACCAAGACAGAAACACTATGACAGAGGCCACCACAAAGAGATAGAGACCTTCAAACTATGGCAACCAGAAAATCAAAAGGGAATTAGGGTGCTGTAAACACTGTGTGAATGGGTAAACTAGGCACAGTAGTTAAAAGAAAGTTTGCACATAGCTTCTTGGCTCTGATTTGTGCTCCAATTCTTTTCAAAATTCACTGACAAAACACATTCAATGTAAAGTTTTAAAAAATTCACAGTACTTACTAAAGAACTTCAAATCACTTGCGTGGTCCTTCGAAGCATCAGACCTGGGTGATTTCATAGACCTCATAGTGATGTCAGCTTGACAATGTCAACCTAACCAATGAAAGAGAGAGAACTGACTCAATAAAGAAAAACTGCCTCTGGAAGTACCACATATTAAAAGCCAAATCTTAACTTACTATAGTAGTATTAGTGATAATCATGGTTTATCAAGGATGTTTGAATTGTTCATCCAACTACCACTGACCCCCAAACTCAAATAAGAGTCCTGATACTAATGCATATGAAATGAGGTTATGTATTAATTTTTTTTTCAGAACCAAAAGTTTATATCTGACCTTAATCATCCACTTGCATATCAGTGGCAAAGGAAACTTAGAATCTGAGCAATTTGAGAAATCAGGACTTACGATACAATAATTTCCCTACATAAAGAAATTAGATTTTTTTTTTTTTGGTTTTTCTCTGGTACCGGGAATCGAACTCATGACCTTGAGCTTGCCAGGCAGGCACTGTGCCACTGAGCTAAATCCCCAGCCCCAAGAAATTAGGTTGATATGTGTGATTTCCACTTTTAGTCTGTTATATTTGAAGCTGCAAATATGTTATAGACATTCATTCACTTGGATACTTAGAAGGTGCATTACTGAGTCCTACATTAAATGAATTATTAATGTAATTAAACTCTCTTTCCAAAGTCACTGTTCCATTTTGAATTCCCACCAAGCACTTTGTGAATTTCAATTGCTTCCTATCCTTACATTACACGGTGCTTTAAATGCCACTTTAGTGAGGCAATACTGGTATTTATTCTTGTTTTAAATTGTGTTTATTAAAGTCTAATGAAGATAAGTATTTTTCTGTGCATATTTGTTGTTTATGCTAAATATCCTGGCTGCAGGCTAGAATCCTATTTGTAGGCCTGCAGGCCCAGTCAAAGGAATTGCAGTGATGGGCAGCTCTAAGCCTCATGTGGTGAACACTACCCTCCTCACATCAAACTTGGCATACAGTAAGTGCACTGTAGTTGACCAGATGTAACTGTGGTGCAGAAGTCAAGTCCTCTTTGGCCTTGATCAAGTGCCCATTTGCACTTCTAGATGTTGCTTGCTGACTAGCTAAAACCAAACCGAGCTGGTTAAGCCACTTGGCGCCACACTGACTCAGCAGTTTTCTATTTCGCATTCTTCCCATTTCTTTTCTCCTAATTCCCTGGGGTGCATAAAAGAGAAAAAGTAAGATCATTTTGCTAGAGATTCTTTTTGTTTGTTTTTTTTCTCCAGTACCAGGAACCGAACTCACTACCTGGCGCTTGCCAGGCAGGCACTTTGCCACTGAGCTAAATCCCCAGCCCTTGGAGATTCTTTAGTAATGAGATAATTCTCTCCCATTTATGCGAAATGTCCTTTAAACATGCCTGATACTATTCTATGTGAGAAAATAAATCACTTATGCCCAGATTGTTTTTCTTTACATCTTGTTTTCATGGACACAGTAAATAAATAAAGATTTATCACTATTTTAATTTTAGTTTGCATTCCTAATTGATAAACTCAAAGGCTAGTAGCCCAATACATTTGTTATTCTGCAATGTTCTGCCCAAAGTCTTGATTTTTTTTTTTTTTTTGTAAAAATACTATGGGTAATGTTTGTTGGAGCAATTTGAATCTAAACTTTAAAAATACAAAATCAAAAGATATTTGTTTACAATTTTTAGTATAAGATTCAGATAGCTTTGAGGTCTGTCTTCCCAGGAAAACAGGAAAAGTGAGAATCGGTTGAGAGCCATATATAATTGAGAAAGAACGGGGGGTTTGTGACCAATAGCTGGCAAAAAAAAAAAAAAAAAGTGTAAATAGAATGCAAATGTCCATAAAACAAGATCTAATAATCTTGTGATGCACATCTTGAGTCTCTGGACATGAGGTAATTGTCCAGTTATTTCTGCCATTCACGTCTGTGGCCAGGAGTGGAGGTGATATTTCAGGCCACAGCTGGACTCATGCAGAATCCTGCTTCCCTGGTGCCTCCCCGTGGCCTATTAAAAGCTTCAGTGCTGCTTCTATCTCAATCTGTCTTTTATTTTTAAATTACTCAACTTCACTTTGTTATATATTAGTATGCAGTTTTCACAGCATCATATGTTTAAAGGATATTCTTTCCCAATTAACTTACCTTCTCATTATTTTTGAAATACAATAAAAGATATATGTGTGGATATTTTTCTGGATTCTTAATTTAGCCATATCCACTGAAAATGTATATTTTGATGCAAATATCACTCTACTTTATTTATTATAACTTTATATTAAGTCTTCAAATCAGATAATTGTGTCTTCTAGTTTTTATTTTTTCACATTTATTTTGGATTTTCTAGCCATGTAAATTTGGAATTAGCTCCATAATTACTACATAGAGATTCATTGTAGGGTCTTGATTGTTAATTGTTTGAATATATTCATGAATATGGTCAAACCTGACCTAGTGACAATATTGAACATTCTACCTATAAGTATAGATTAAACCAGTGAGGCAACCTGCATGGCCAGTATGGTCATCAGAGGGGATGATGGGAGATTAAGAAGAAGCAAGACACATAAAGGAAAGCTGGGACCAGGTGGGACCTGACTTCTCTGATAGAGTGACAACAACAGTGTCCCAGGCCCAGTGTCATTATTGATACAAAGTAAAAAAAAAAGAAAGGAAAAAGTGCAAGATGGGATCCAGAGCACAAGGTCTCAGCATTTGGTGAGAACACTGAAAGAAAAGCATTTTCAAACCTATCTGTACTGTAGTTAACAAGGAAGAAGACCAAGGCCAGACACCTGTTGGTATGCAACTGGGCAAGAAGGCAGCTTCTTCAAACAGTCGGCCTCTGGCATTCTGTGTGCTTGGGACTGGCTTTGCTCTAGTCTCAGGAAGTTTGCCAATAGCAGCAAAGAGCCAGGCCTTAACCTCCTCCCCCATACCAGTGCTTTAGCTGTGCATATCAACTTAGCATAACATTGTAGTTATAAGTGAACTTAGATATGCACATATCATGCTATTTATTTCTATGGATTTCATAATTTAATATTTTATTGGGAATAGTATTTTTATTATATTTTCTAAAATCTACCTTGCAATACACTGAGTTACAAAATATTTGGGAAGGCTCAATGTACAGGCTGAAGCCTCAGGAGTAACACAGACAACTCAGTAGAAAACTTAAATACTAGGTGAGGCTATTAAGTAGAATGTAGCAGGCCATTGATTTTAGTGTAACTTCAGGGATTCCTTCACATTTATGAGTCACAGTCATTTTATAATGTCTGTTTTGTGATATCAGTAATTACTAGTGACTGAACATTAATATTATTGACCGAAACAGCAGGCAAAACATCCGAATGAATTCTGAGGTATTTTTGTCTTCCACATCATAAAAGAGGGAATCTGATTGGTGGAGCCTCATTTAAATTTAAACTCTAGTAATAAATAATGCAGTAAAGAATATAGTGTGCCCAGTTTCTAAAGTTTGAGAATGAATACATACTCAACATCAACTTAATAAATTCATCATATTTATAGTGACCGAAGCATAATTCTAACGTGCTTCATTTACTGATGTATTTATTTGTAAAAACTCTACCAACTTAGTCTCAAGCGAAAAATCAATTATGGTGGTTACTTCATTATATCTTGGCAAATATACTTTACATTAAAAAAACAAACATGTTGCCATATTCATTTAAATTTATTTTATTATTAATTAGTTTAAGTATTTAAAACATTTTTCTCATGTGTTGAAGTGACTAGTTTTTGATATGCACAGTTTTCCTGTGTTTGAGTTTTTACATGTATTCTTTTCCATATGAATTCCTGATTTAATCTTTTTATACACATATTTTTGGATAGAGTTGGCTTTAAATTTTTTAAACTTTATATCAGTTTTATTGGTTTTGTCATTTGTTGTTTATTATTGTGTATCAACTACAAAAAGATTTAAAATGTTACACATCAAAAATATTTGAAATGATGTCACAAAAATTTTGATCCAAGGAACCAGGAGACATGAGTTCACAGTCACTTAGGTCATTCTGACCTAGTGTGGCAGATTTCTGCAGACTTTCCAATGTTATAAAGACAATAAACAATATTCACAAGATGCTGGTCCTTTTCATGACTATTCATATCAGGCATGTGTAACATAAATTACAATCAACATCTTGTGGTCTTCTAAGTCAATACAGTTGTAACAAGCAGTTTACTGTAACCTCCTTTTTCTAATTCTGTTTTTTATTCATTACAAAAAAAACCCCCTATCTTTGGATGCTATTTGCAAAAGTCTTAATAATAAGTGTCTGGAATTTGTTTTCTTTGGGTGATCATCCTCCTGTTGGCTTTAATGAACTGTGTTTTTAAACTCAGTGTTTTTCTTCTGGACTTTTAGGTTGACTTCGCTATTTTCTAGAGATGGCAAGACAAGACATTGGAAATACAAGATGCAGATATTGGACACTGACACTGTTTCACTCATAAATAAGTTACCAACAAGTAAATCTAAAATTGTAGTGTGGAAAGTGATGTGGAAAAAAAAAATCTTACTTTGTGTCATGTAGCAGTGATCTAATGCTAACATTTTCTGGAGTTTTCTGGAGCAAAGAATGGCTCACCAAGTTTGAAATAAATAAAAACTAATTAGGCAAAATAGGAGTTTAAATAGGTTATTGAAAGAGAATTTAAAAACAAAGCAGAGACTAAAGTGACATTAAACTGAAGAGGTAGGGAAAAAATATTCAAAGCATTGCAGGGTGCTGGGTATAATAGCAATATAAAATTTTAAAGCCTTTAAGTACAAAACGTTTTAAATATTCATAAAGTTAAATCTCTCATCACTTTATGCTCTGTTAAATTGTTTTTTTACATAGACAATCTCTGCAGATACTAGATAATTAATTATTCCCATTTATTTGGTAACGAAATATTTATCTTACTGTGAGATATGAATGCTAAAACCATATGCTTGTGATACAACATGAGAAAAAAAACTACTTCATATTAATGAAAAAGTAAAAGTAGCTCATGTGATAGTTGAGCAAAATGTTTTTTAAAGTAATTAACTGAATTAAGCATTACAACGTACACTATATTTTTAAAAGATGTTTATCCATTAAATTTATTATTTTTATCAAATTTATGAAAACAGAAACTTGGGTTTTCTAAAAATTCTGCATAATTATCATAGCACCTATAAATGAGTAACTGTTGTGATTACTATTCATCTTGGGTATGTCTCAAGTTCATTTGCAGCATTCTTAGCATATGCCAAATTTCAAAATTCAGCTTTTTAATTCTCTGCTTCCAAGAGTATTATAAACAAATGCTACTCAGATTCCTATTACATATTTACAATCTTTAAATCTGTTTCATATACGGATATCATATAGATGTCTGTAAAACACAATTGCATAACATACTTCCTGTGTGTTTTTATAATTTTCTTACTTAATATTTTTTTCATACTGGTGAATAGCTTTGGGCAATGAGGGTAATATGTACTTTGTTAATCAGTGTACTCAATGCCTAGAATATGTAGGTACACAAGAAGTAATTGTGAGATTAATTTATATTTCAAAACATTCATTGGCCTCCTCCAGGACCTCTAAAATAAAGACTAGTTTCTTCAGAATGAGGTAAGCCTCCATGACAAAACTCTTACTTCTGTGTTCTACCTTTGTCTGTGAAAACCATTTTACCTGTAATGAAATCTCTCCTTACTCTGAACAGGATTATGGATGAAGATCTCTTAAGTCTTCTTATAACTGGAGCAATGGTTCCTTAACTGTTCTCCACTTGCTTGTATGTAACTGGCAGATAACTCACGTCTACTTTTCACAGTTTATGATTATTCAATATACAATACACCCATTACACTTGCTTATAAGTTTGTCCAAACTAAATATTTTTATTTGCATTTTACGTCTTCTGCATCTATCACACTTTCAGGCATGTAAGGGGCTGGGGATTTAGCTCAGCGGCAAAGCGCCTGCCTGGCAAGTGCAAGGTCGTGAGTTCGATTCCCGGTACCAGAGAAAAACTAAAAAAGAAAAACAAAACAATGTCAAGCATGTAATAAATATTTCCAACTTTCTCAACAAATAGAACCAAGAAATGTTGCACCAGGAAAATAAATAGAAAAATTTTATAAGAAGAGAATTGATGAATATCAAAAAATTTCTTGTTACATTTTCAATACAAGACTTTTAAAAATATAATAGTGAATACATATTTATAGCATGTTGTGTTTTTTTTTTTTTTCCTTTTTTTTTGAGACAGAGTCTTGTTATGCAGGTCTGGCTGGCCTTGAGCTCACTTTGTAGCCCAGACTGGTCTCAAACTCACAAGGATCCTCCTGCCTCAGCCTCCTGAGTGCTGGGATTACAGGCGTGCACCACCATCCCTGGCATAGCATATCATTATGACTTAAAATGTGTACCATGGAATGCAAAGGCATTAAATTTATACATTCAGAGAAGTATTTAATAAATAAAATATCTTACTTTATGTGAAATGATCAATTCTAGTGACATGTTGCCATTCTCTTCAGATTTTCTTCTCTCCTCTGAGAACTCTTTCTTATCTAAAAAATGTCATATAATGTTCTCAGAATTAGCTTCTCTATTTGATCCCACAACTCTGATAGAAATTGACAACACAAGGTAAAATAATGTCAGGATATGTCAAGAAATGAAGTCTCACGGGGAAAAGAACTTGGTGAAATCATAAATTTATGTGCTATTGGGTATCATATGCAGTAAGTACATGAGGAATTATTCAGGTTTCTTTGGAGTAAATTTTTAATACTGTGACTATATAATTTAATGACTCCCACAAACTAGTTTCTGTTTTAAGTGGCTTTTTCCAATCTATTCAAATTTTTCTATATAAATCTTAGAAATAATGTTATTTGAGCTCTAATCTTCTGTGTTTTCCTGCATGAAAAATCTCCAGAAATACTGAATACATTGATACAATCAATTAATTTAGTTTTAAGTGGGATTTATTCTTCCTGGACTTTGACTTAATAACGAGGACTTAATTTATTTACAAGATACTGTTAAAAGAATCAAAATGAAAAGGATATTATCACGGACTGATCAGGCCCGAACCTTCCAAACGAGTGGATGCCAAAGGCTTAAATAAGAGAGAAGTGGTATGGTTTTAAGGCTCTAGGAGCTTCAAAACCCTCTAGTAGAATTCAAGATTTTGATCAATCCCACTTAGTCATGATGTGCAAGCGTTCTGATATATTGTTGGAGTCCCTCCTCTAATGGTTCACCTGGGTTTTTTATATCAACGTTTACCAGGGATATTGGCCTGTAGTCTTTTTGTGGTATCTCTTTAACGTTTTTAATAACTACCAAGCTCTCTCAATGCAGATCCACAGTGGTAGCAAAAGACAGAAGATTCTTGAACCAGAGATGGTTTTAATTAATCTCAACAGTAGCATCTGGGATAGTAGTATTTCTAAAATTTCCCCTTACTGTTAATTTCCCACAAGACAGTCGAAAGTGAGCCAGTTAACTTCTGTGCAAATAATAGGTTTATTACAGAGAAAGATCTCAGCTTCTTGGAAACACTAAGTTCTGACTGTCCTTTGTTCCAGAGAGGAACATGACATTCATTATATCTCACAGTAAACAAAGTTGATCTTTGCTTCAAAAGAGAACATTAGCACTATCTTAAGTCTGTTTTCCTTAAAACAGAGTTCAGAATGGAGGTAGTCAGTGGCTATGCTGAAAAAGTACAAAGAAATTTGAAAGAAACCCATAGAAATTAACTTAAGATTATTATTTCTGCATGAATCAAAAAGGGTATATTCACCATAAAAGTGGATCTATAAGTATTTAACAAGGGGGATAATATGGAGAGTGTAATTTAAAAAGCTGGCAAATGTGGTACAGGTAGAAAGCTGGGAAATGAAAAGGTGTTTTCTAGGTACACCAGAGTAGATCAGTAGGTCCTGGGATTTAAAAGGTTTTGACAGAAGGATAAAGAAAAAAGAAATAAGTCATGTAGGCCCTGTAAGTAAGGGACTGCATTTTTAATTCAGGAAATAGAGAAAAGTAAAAAGTTCCTGGAGAGGAATAAAGTACATAAGAATGACAGATAACACAAAGTAGAGCACACGAACCAGACTGAAATCCACTAAGGATTTAAAATTTTATGATAAATTAAGTGAATGGTATTTCCAATAAACATCATGATACATATCATTTCTACAAACAAAATCCTTCTAGGACTTTTTTATGCATTTAATTGAATATGTAAGTCCTTCAAATGGTGATTAGCATCTTCCCCATGCCGGTTTCTGTGACTGGTGAGTATGGACCAAGGTCTTTTATTGACATTCTTTACTATTTCCTAAGGAGTTTTGGAGTTTTTGGTTTACAAGTCATATATTTCCTTGTAAAAATTTATTTGTTCCTATAATGTTCTTATGATATTGGAAATGGAATTTTTTTAAAGTTAACTTTTAGAAAATATTCCTTTTCACTGTCTATAATGACAGTTTCTATAGCAAATAAAGTAATTAAAAATACATTGCAAAATATTATCTAGACAAAGTCACATGGAAGCCAGACTTCATTGAAGGATCATATATTATTAAACTATAGACATTATTCATAAGTCTGTCTAAACTGTCTTTAGAGATGGATAAAGTTTCCAAAAGTTGTTATGAGAGGAGATATAACAGCACAAGGAGGGGTATGAGGGCAGTGAGCACCCACTGTGTTTCAGGGGAAGCAAATTAAGTGCATTTTTCCTCACTTATGAAACCGGATCTTAGGGTCTTGTCTGGAATGTGTGAGGAACTCAGCATATGACAATTGAATGAGTAAATGAAAAATAGTAATTATACTGTTTTTTTTCTCACAATTATTATACTTGGTATTATTTATTCTCTGCCTTGTGTTCTACATATGGCAAGTTGAACAATACTTAAAAGGACTGGGGCTAAGATGGAAATTATTTTAAAATAAACATAATTCTAAGTTTTCTGAAATAAAGAATATGGAAGTTTTGATCCAACCATTTAATACTTGCAACACAGGGTTTAAACTTTGTTTTTAAAATATTAAACATAATTTTTTCACTTGGTTTTCAGTATAAAAGAGTTTTTAGAGTGTGAAAATAGTTGTATAGCCTTCCAAAGAAACCATAAAGATAAAAGAATGAAATGCATTAAACTATAACTTTCTTTGCATTTACAATATTCTGACATTCAGTATTCTGACACTCACTACAAATACCAAAATTTTAAGGCATGCAATGCAGAAATTAATAATATGACATGTAACTTAACCACTAGACAGAAAACTCTAGAAAATTTTGAAATGACACATCTGCATTTTGCAGATACACTGACTGCTGTTTTTCTTTGTAGCTGAATATAAAGCAGGAACCTGGCTTAATAAATGTAGCATTATAGAGACATAGGTATATAAACATAATATAAAAATGAATCAATGTACAATAAATACAGCTTAAAATGTGACATTTTTAGTCTCACAAGAATGACAAAATATAGGTTAGACTTAGAAATGTTACATAACTAAAAATAGAATGGAATAGCACTTGACATAAAATGTAGGTCAGTTCAAAATAGACACTCATATTCTAATGGAATATTGAGGAATAAGTAAAGGATACATATCAAAACACTTATAAAAATTCTGCTTTATTAACTACATTTTAGTTATGAAAGATTAACTAGCCCTTCAGAACATATAATTATTCCAGTTGTAACATCAGAGGTCATCAATTTAGTAAAATGAATTACACCTACTTTAATGACATTTTCAATTTCATTAAATTTTGATGAAATAGAAATGAGCTTAGCAAGAAAATTTAAAGAAGAATCTCTTAAGGCTTTGTTTAAATAAAAAAAAAATGTATGCATTATTTCCCAGATAAATACACGGGTTAGTATATTTGGAGGTTATATTAAGATTTAAATGAATTGATTTTTCTCATTTTTTTGTTGTAAAATTTAATAGTTCAGTTAGATCAAAGTAATTATTTTCAGAAAGAAATATTATAACACAAATCTGCTAGATTCACAAGATAATGGTATTTTCTCCATGAAGAACGATTTTCATATGAAATATATAAAAAAGATGTCAGTTTCAACAAAAAGGTTATATACATATATTAGTATATGTAGAGATATAGATACATATGTATCTATATCATCTATTACTATATCTATTGTGTATATATATATATATATATAGTGTACTTGAGGTGATGAGAAACTTCATATTGAAATTCAAACTTTTAGGTGATATTGAAATTTTTGAAAGTTTTAGTAATGATGTTTAACACATGCAATAACTGGCATAGGCAGCAATGTAGGAGTGCATTAAAAAGAGCTCATATAAAGTTATTTAAAGGAACAAGCTGATAGCTTTGACTCTAGTTTAGATTTCAAACAGAGTAACGAAACATTTTGGAAGACTTTCTATACATGGTAAAATACTTGGGATTTATGTTGGAGACATTTGTTATATAAATCAATGTCTTTTGTATTTTAACTTGCTGCTCTACAAAAAAGACTGATAAATATATAAATGTAAAATAAAATTGCAGAGAAAAATCACTTTAGTATCAAAAAAGAAGATAAAAAGACATTCTTTTCAATAAATAGATTAGAAGAACTGCATATTCACATTTAGAACAATTAAACCACAATACTATTTCTCATGAGATAAAAAAAATTAACCCCAAAGGGATAGAAGACTTAAATTCAAAATTTAAAGAATATAGCTGTTAGGATAAAGCATAGGGAAAAATTCCAAGACAAAGACCTAAGTAATGAATTTTTTGGATATGGCCCCAAAAGGACAGACGATATAAACAAAAATAGACAAACATCATTGCATCAAATCACAAAGTTTCTTTAGAGCAAAGAAAATTATTAAAATGGGGAAGAATCAACCGACAGATTGAAGGAATATATTTGTAAACAGCAATCAGATAAGGAACTAATATAAAAAATACATGATACAAATTACTTAGTTGCAAAAAAAATTAAATCAACTTAAAAATGGGCAAAGAAAGTGAATAAATATTTTTCAAAAGAAGAAAACATATGAATGGCCAAAGAGTATATGAAAAATGCTCAACAACACTAATTATTAAATATACAAATTCACACCACAATGAGATATTAAATCAGCAATTAGAATGACTAATGTAAAAAACAAAGGGTATAAAATTTTGTGCAGATGCTGAGAACTGTCATTCACTGTTCATGTGAATGTGAATTAATAAAGTCATAATGGAAAATAGAATACCGATTCATCAAAAAGTTAAAAATAGAATTATGTTATGATTCAGCAATTCTGCTTCTGAGTGTATGTATATACGGTCTGTGATCAGTATCTTTACCCTTGCACCTTTTGTTCCTTAGAGCATTATTCTCCATACACAAGATATTAACATAAGTATCCTCAGTGGATAAATGGATAAAGAAAATGTGGTGCACATAAAAATAAACAGACTCCAATCTCATTCATCAAATGTTTAAAAAATGTCAAATTCTTAGAAACAGGATAAAGTTATGGCTGCCAGCACCCACAACATGTAAAGACTGGAAATTTTTGAACAAAGGACACTGAAATTGTACTTGTACGAGGATAAAAATCAAAAACAAACTTTAAAATGTGTATTGTAAATCATACTATAGTTAATTAAAACATAATGTATACTTGAAAAATGTGAAAAGAGTATGATTTAAGTATTCCCACCTCCTTGAAATGCTATGTCAATTAATATACATGTTATATAGCTTTAGTTAGCTATGCTACAATGTGTGTAAATACCAAAGTGTCTTTTACATAATAAATATGTACAAGTTTTATTTGTCACTCTACATATGAATTACAATACATTTAACAGTAGGAAATAAACTAAAGTAGTGATGAAATGCATAATTCCTAAATAAACTGAACTAAAAAAGAAGTAAAATTATATATTTCCCAAAGCTACTAAAGAAAATGGAGAAGTATAGTTAAAAATATCGGATTGGGGATACAGCTCAGCAGCACAGAGCCTGCCTGGCAAGCATGAGGTCATGAGTTTGGTTCCCGGTACCAAAAAAAAAACAAAAACAAAACAACCAAAGTTCCCCCAAAAAAACAACAACAAAAAATACATTATACAAAATAAAAGCCTAACCCTAAGCCTGACACTTTAAAGGATTAAAAAAAATGACACATTTAATAGGTGAGGACAATCAAACTAATAAATTTTACTAATGACAAAGCCCCTGGCAATATAAAATATGGGTAGAAATGTCTTTAAAATGATAACATATTTCACCAAATATCTGTGTCAGTATACTAATATTTACATTTTAAAAAATAAATGCCTTGCAACATTCTAATAAATACTAAAAAGAATGAACATTATTGATGATCGTCTTTAACGGAGGAACAGAGATCTTTGACAGAGATATTAAGAATGAAAATAAGAAATATAGGACAGGCTAGGAGGATACAAAATGGTCCCTGCTCTCCTAAATAATAAAATCCAAAAGTAGTTGTAGAAAGCCATAATGCTACTGAAAAGATACATCAAAAAGATACTTTTCTAGTAGAACTAGAAAAGAATGTAGAAATTCTTTTTAGCCACAGGTAACCACACAATTTGCAAAACAACTCAGTGAAGATAAGAATAAATCCAGAAGGAATTTTACATACAAATTTCAAGTCTTTACCGAAAATTTGACAATTTTGATGACATAAGTAAAATCTAAATAAATGAGGAGCCATATAATCTTGTGATGGACAATATCATTGTTTTAGAAATGGTGGTGATCAGGGGCTGGGGATTTAGCTTAGCAGCACAGTGCCTGGCTGGCAAGCGCAAGGTCGTGAGTTTGATTCCCAGTATCAGAAAAAAAACAAAAACGAAAAAAAAAAAAGAGAAATGTTCATCAATACCTCAATCTATGAATGCAACTGAACAAAAGAAGCTGATTTTAAAATTATTTTTGTGTAGCCAGGAGTGGTAGTATATGCCTGTAATCCCAGCACTTTGAGAGCCTGAAGCAGAAGGATCACAGATTTTATTTATTTGCTTGTTTGTTTTGTTTTGTCTTTTGACTTTTTGAGACAGGGTTTCATTATGCAGTTCAGGCTGGTCTTGAATTCACCTTGCAGCCCAGGCTGGCCTGAAACTTGCAGCGAATCTCCTGCTTCAGCCTCCTGAGTACTGGGATCACAGGCATGCACCACTGCCACACATGGCCACAGCCATTTTGCCAGTTACACAGAGGAGCTCTGTACATATAAACGTGCAGGATAGTTAGCATGAATCAATTGAAGACCTTCTCCTTTTGTTTGAACGTTCATGTCCTTCTAAAATTCATATACTGGAAAGTAGTATCCGGTGTAACAGGGATAAGAGATTCAGCCCTTGGAATAGTGACTAAGTCTGAGGCCGCCACCAGCATGAGTGAAATCAGCGCTACTACATAAGGAGGTTGTAAGCAGTGTCCTCATCGCTTTGCCTTTCTGCCCTCTGCCACGTGAGCTGCCGCAGAGCACACATTGGAAGCAGAGTACGCTTTCACCAGACAGAAGTCTGCTGGCAGCTGATCATGGGCTTCCTAGCTGGTGAGAAATTATTAATGTTGATTATAAATTGCCAATTCTTTGGCATTTCATTACAGTAATGGAAACAGACTAAGGTAACATCCAAGTGTCATTTCAGGATGTGGGTTTTACTATTGTGTAAAACACCAAAAACGGTCCGGAATCAACACTAATTTAATAAGCAGGAAGAAAAAATTCTGTAGGATGTGGCTTTTATTGTTCCTTTTACCTGGTTTCATAGTTTTCTTCACTTATTTTTGGTCACTTATATAATCTAAATCACCACATACCTACATTTTGGGGGAATCCCTGGAGGATTTCACTGCTTTGTTATATTTAAGTGAATGCATGTTAACCTAAGAACAGCAAATGTGCTTTCTCTTTAATCCTTGAGATACACGCCGACCATGTACATAGTACATACCATGTACAAAGTGGCCTTAGTTAAATTATACTTGTACTGAATCAGTTAATTGAATCATTCTTAATATTTTAAATTTCACTATAGTTATATAGCATAGAGATATTTTTATCTCTAATGAACTGCTTGTCAATATTTACTGATTCTTGTATTTTTGATAATAGCCATTCTGATTGGGGTGAGATGTAATCTCAATAGAATTGTTTTTTATTTGCATTTCCCTGGTAGGTAAAAATGTTTAACATTTTTTATATATATTTATTGACCCTTTTTGCTTCTTTCAGGGTTTATCTGTTCATATCATTTGCTCGTTTATTAATGAGGGATTTGGCAGGGCATTGGTGTTTTTTGAGTTCTTCATGTATTTTGGATACTTATGCTGTGTCAGAAGAGTAACTGGCGAAGATTTTCTCCCATTTCATAGGCTGCCTACTCACTCCTAATGGTTTGCTTTGCTAGGCAGAAGCTTTGTAATTTGACTCAGTACCAACTGGATTAATTGATTGATTGTAATTTGATTGATTCTTGCTATTATCACCAGTGCTAGTGGAGTCTTAAGTCATTGCCCATGTCTATGACTTTGTTTCCCTGTAGGGGGCCAACCTATGAGTTTGTGCCTGACCAAGGGGCAACAAAGAGGAAGCACAATGGGGAACAGAATAGGTTAAAATGTGGGGGACCACAAGACTCCTGTCATCCTTTGACAAAGAGCCTGAGTGACTGGTGCACCTTGACTTTACTCACTCAGACACCGGCACAAGTGGTCAGTAAAACAGGGTTTGTCTGTCTCCCATCATCCATGGTACTTGTTGAAGTAAACAGGAGCACCTCAGCTAGTTTTACTTCTTGAACCATGTCAGCAAGCACTCACACTGCCTTTCACAGAAGAGGCCAGTTAGGCTTTAATCTCCCTATCTGGTCTCCCACATTTTCCCTGTCTTTTCTTCTAACAGTTTCAAATCTTTAGATCTTATACTTCATTCTTTAATCCTTCTGAATTGATTTTTATACAGAGTTAGAGCTAGAGCTCTAGTTCCAGTCTTCTGCATGTGGATAACCTCTTTTCTTGGCATCATTTGTTAAAGAGCCTGTCTGTTCTTCAACATATGCTTTGGCAGGCTTATCAAAACTCAGCTAAAGTGGTTTGATGTTTTTTTTTGTTTGTTTGTTTTTTCTCCGGTACCGGGAACCGAACTCACGACCTTGCGCTTGCCAGGCAGGCGCTTTGCCGCTGAGCTAAATCTCCAGCCCCGGTTTGATTTTTTTTTTTTTTTTTTTTTTTTTCCCCCTGTGGTCTCTGTTCTGTTCCTTTGGTCTACCTATCAGCTTTTATCATGCTGTTTTCATTATTATGGCTGTGAAGCATATTCCGAAGTCATGTACTTCTAGCGTTGCTGTTTTGGCTTACGTTTCTTTGGCTATTGTATTTTGTGTTTCCCTGTGAGTTTTATAATTTTTTTCTAGTTCTTTAAAGAATGTCATTGGTATTTTCATGGAATTTCATTCAGTCTGCAGGTCACTTTAAGTAATATGGTCACTGTAACAATGTTAACTCTTCCAGGCCATGAAAAAGGGGTCTTTTGTCTTCTAGATTCTTCTAGAGGACAGCTTCACTCATTTAGTCTTTTTTTATGTTGTACCATTTGTAAATAAGATCTAGAGAAAATGTAAAACTGTATACTTTTGAACTTTCTTATTTGTAATCAAGTAAACACAACATACTGATTTTAAGAGGAAAATGAATATTTTATTCTTGTTCCACAATAAAAGACAGAAGAGGTCAAGTTATACACTCTTTAGGCAGTTGCAATGAATTCAGAAAATGATTTTTCATTTCCACTTCTTCGTGAAGACTTGTTGCTTCAGTTTTACAGTTCTCTAAAAGGTTTAATTTATGGGAACAAATTTTCAATCTATCTTAGGTTTGAGTCAAAAGTTACAGTATACAATTTTTACACTCATGTTGCTGTCAGAAATCAAACTGAGCTTTGACTCTCATCAATTCTCCTTAAATTTCCATTCAAAATTATAAGACAGGGTCAGGGATGTAGCTCAGCAGCACAGTGCCGGCCTGGAAAGTGTGAAGTCCTGAGTTTGATTCCTGATACTTAATAAAATAAAATAAAATGAAAATATAAGACAATCATGAAAGGATGTCCTTTTATCACACACACCATTTATACGAATAAAACGCATGTGGTGAATGTTTTCCATGTATAGAAAACAAATTATTCCATATATTAAAATTTTTAAACTTTAAGTCTATAAATTTATTGATGGGACATTCTTTCTTTATAATTGCATTAACACAGACTAATTGTACATATCAATTGGATTAAGTGTGATATATATACACATATAAAATAGGACTCACTGGTCATATCCAGCTTTGTTTCGACTTTCATCCTACTCTATCCCCTTCCCAGTTATTAGCAATGTTATGTATATTTAATCTGCTAACAGGTATGGGACACTGTGATGTCTTTAATTGACAGTAAGTTTTATGCACTTTACGTGATATAAACATGTTATTTTCCAAATAATGTTCATATATATTGCCTAATTGGATACTTTAAATAGAATGAAATATGAATTAAAATTCAATATGATTTATAAGTATGCATAAAATATTTAAGAATATTTTTTAAAGTTCAGAAGCATCTAGTTTAAGTAAAAACAGATACAGATAGTTTTAAGATTGAAGATGACATCAAAATAAGATCTCTAGCACATCATTTTTATTTTATAAATATTCCTTTTTAAACTTTTATTTTACTACAGGGCATTTGCCCTATGTACACAAAATACATATGTATGTTAGTATTTCTAAAATACTCAAAAACTTCATAAAAAAAGAAATTGAAAACAAGTAATCATATAAAATATTTTTCCTTTTTTTGGAAAATGGACTAAATAATCTATTTTATTTATGTTATTAGTAGGAAGACTTTTTAAAAACCACCTATTAATAAAAATAGTTTAATTTTGATTTTGGTTCAACTACAATATATTTCACTTTAGGTTTTTAAAACCAAATTTAGTATAAATATGCAATAATTTATAAGTAATATACATGTGATATAGCAAATGGAAGTTGATACATCCATAAACATATATTTATCTTAAAAGGGCATAGAGAACAATAAAAATGTTACAGAATTTCAAGATAAGGTGATAGAATATTAACAATGGTTGTTATAATACATAACATTATCTCCGAAATGTTTGCACAGATAACCAGATATAGGCACGTAATACTGAACAAACGACTACACATCAACAGTTCCAGAAAGACTGATCTGAAAACAACAATATGCAGTATAAGAACCATTGCTGAACTCCTACCATCTTGTATGGTGAAGCTCTGCGGCATTTGCGATGTTTTATTACTTGTTACTATCTTTGATTGTTAGATCAGTCTTACATTTTTATGTCTGGTAAACTGAGCTACTTCACTGAAGGTAGCAGTATGGAATGTAGCAACCATTGTTAACTCTTATCACTTTGTTTTGAGGTTGTGTATCGTTTTTGTTGTTTTTGTGTTGTTTTGATTTTGTCATCATTGTTGCTTTGTTAGTTTTTTATCTTTAAAATAAAAGATACATGTATTTATCTTCTCTTCATTATAGTTTTAAACACTAAAGAAATTGACATATGTCTAACTGTCAAATTTAGGAACATTCACAAAAGTGGAGTAGGGAAAAAAATACTTGAAAAAGAAAAGCAGTCAAGAAAGAAAGCAAAAACAAAACATACATAAAAACAACTAATACAAAGTAATATGAAAAACAGTCTGTAGACATATATAATAAAGATGTAACATAAAATGCAACTACAAAGTAATTGATTTATCAGGCTAATCAATTTTTCTGACTGCTTACGATCTGCTATCAATTTTCCAGATGCTTAACATCAACACTGAACAACAAAAAATATCATTTTCCTGGAACTTATATTCCATAAGAATGAGCTAGGCACTTTGTAATTAAATGTTAGTAAGTGCTATAGAAAGGAACGGACACTAGAACAGTGAGAGTACGAAGAGACTGGGAGTTTCCATTCTCAGGGCTCAGCGCCTCACTCACATGCATACTGCATATCACAGCTTTGGGGAGATGGAAGTTATCCTCAGCTAAAATACTACAGATTCTCAAGTTTCCTTGGGATGCCAAGATGGTTTCTTAATCAAATACTTATCAGTGTATTGTATACTATTGTAGTTGTTCAATTTAAATAAATGACTATTTTTTAAATTGTGTTTGATTTTATTGCATTTTAGAAAGAATTTACAAGGCACCTCATACTGCCATTTGAGAACTCTTACCATCTGATTGAATTAAATAAAATTATTTTTGCAGGTTACTTTAAAGATTCAACTTGTGAGTATGACTAGTTATAGACCTAGAAGGAAATTAATGCAAGAAACTACTGAATTGTTTCCCTTTATTACTAGTATTCATTATAAAATAACTCTCAACTACTGTCTACTTTTACATTGCCATATATGTATAGATGTGCACATTTAATCATTGCCATATTTCAGCCAGTATGTAATATGTAGTAATTTAATATAATTCAGTATGTAATTTGCAACTAAGAATTACTGAGACAATAGATTCCCATTATTGTCAGAATAATGTGTAGAAAGTCCTTATAATAGAGCTTGTTGCGTAAAATCTATTTGAATTTTAAAACCTGTTGCCCAAATTGTGTGGATCACTCCATTGATAAATAAGTAACATTGTTTTTAGATATTGCATTGCAAAATCCACTCTATCAAATGAAAACAGGAGTAAAAGATATACTTCAAAGCTGAAAATACAGATTATATAAAAGATAACAAAATAACTTACAATGCAAATCTCTTGTGCTTTATATACCTATATAGTGTTCTTAGAAAATATTACACATCTCAAAAATTAAACAACCTCTTCCATATTCTGTTCAAGTTGAATTTTGCTTACGTGTTGTACTGGTTAATTTCATGTGCTCACTTCACGTGGCTGTGCAGTACTCAGATATTTGGTCAAATATTACTCTGTGTTTTTGCAAAGGTGTTTTAGATGCCATTAATACTTAAGTTACTAGACTGACTAACACAGATGGCCTGCCATAATACGGGTGAGCCCCAGAAATCAGTTGAAGGCTGGAAATAGAACAAAAAACCTACTCTCTCATAAGTAAGAGAAAATTCTTCCTGTGGAACAATCTTTGACCTTGGACAGCTTGGGTCCTCCTTCAAAGTAGAACTGAAATATACACTCTTCCTGTGTTTCAAGAGTATTAATTAGCCTTTGGCCTGGAGCTACACAGCTAACTTGTGATTTTATGAATTTTGAACTTCACTGGTACTAAACTATCATCTTTTTTTGATCTGCAGCTTGCCAGTTTACCTGAAGTTTGTGAGGTTTGCTGGCTACCATAATTATGAGAGCCAGCTCCTATACTAAACATCTCTCTGTGTAAACCCTGTGGATTCAGTTTCTCTGCATAATCGCGACTAGACGGTTAGTGTTTTTGTGCATATGTGTGTACGTTTTAGTAGAATAGAATTGCACTTTTATTTAAATGTTCTCTTATTATATTGAAACAATCATCCAAACATATTAATTCTGTAAACTTGAAAGAAATGTAATAATAAAACAAAATGCATGTCAAAAATTTAAAGTGCTATTGGTACATTACATGCCATGAACAGTAAGAAACTATACGTATGCCATTGAGTTGCAATATGGATAAATTTGCCTTTTTTTTTCTATCCCTTAATTTATAATCACTTCAATGGAAAGTAATTGTTTCTTAATTTAAAGCTATTCTAAGAGACAAAGCTATACTTAAACTTTTCCACTTATGTGATTTCAGGTATTCTGTTAAAGAAAAATTGACTATTCCCCAGGAAAAATTCTTGAGTCAGTAATTGTAATGTTTCATTTATATTTTTATACATAAAGTTTCAGGAAGCTTAAGACAGAACATAATAATCTTTCTTTTTTCTTAATATAGACTTTCTCTTCTATTACACACAGGAGAATAACATAAAAAATGCTGGCTCTACATTTTGGAATGCAGAAAACGTTCTATATATCTGCAAACATAGTGTATTTCAGAGAGAATGCTGTCTAATAATCACACAAGTAAAACTATAGTTTGACTCCCAGGAATGTGGCTTTTTTGGAAAATTCATCAGATTATACAAGTAATATATTAATAGAATGTTCATTTCCTTAGCCATCACAGACAAAAAATTGAGGTGTTCCTATATAATCAGCCCCTTTTAGCTTACACCTTAGCTAACCCAATTCATTTCACTCAGAAGGACCCTAAATGACAGTGACTAGGGATAAAGTTAACAGGATTTTACTTGTATATAGAAAATCTGAAGTTTACATTAAAAAGTATGTATATAAGCCATATTCTTAGTTACATTATTCAATAATATTAATTCATTTCAATTGTTATGCTGTGTCACTGGGGTGATTTTTAAAATACTACATGCACTGGGCATGGTGGTGCATGCCTGTAATCCGAGGACTCAGGCAGTTGAGGCAGGAGGATCATTGTGAGTTTGAGACCAGCTTGGACTACAAAATGAGTTCCAGGCCAGCATGAACTGTGTCCTGAGACACTGTCTTAAAAAGACAAAAACAAAAACAAAACAAAATAAAATACTATGTGTATGATAAATTTCTATTAGGAGAATGTGAATTTATAGCAGTCTATGATTGTTTGGAATTTACAAATTTTAGGAGAGGTAATAAATTGCAGTTGCCTAATAGGACACGCTTTTTTCATTTTACTTAATGTTCTTTAACTTTACATTACTTTGCAAGCTAATCTACTGACAAATGAAAGATGATTTTTTGCTTCTACTCAATTTATCATAGAAGAATTCAGGGAAATAAAGTATCTTCTATGTATATATGTGAAATTTTGGATGCAAATCAAAAATAATAAAACCATATTCTCTCACTTTTGTAAATGCAATAAATGGATAGAGGTTAAGAAAATGTAAATTATGGAGATTAGTCAGATTAGAGCATAACAATTTGTCCTGGATGTGTGAATTTAAACCTAAAGGTAGGAATCACTTAGCAGATAAACCAGTCCAGGGAGTTACCAAGTCCACAGATACCAAAATAGAGTCACTTGTCTGAAGGAGTGTCTACCCTCAGAATGAGGACTGGGAAGTAGAAAGACAGACATACTGCTTCTGCTTTGTTTTAAATTACTCCAGATAAGAGGTTGGAGGCTCATCCATGACTGTTCCCATTTTATTAAGGTTGCCTGCACAGGTTGCTTAGATTTGAGAGTGACTGAGATTACTTAATTTCTGAAATGTTAATTTTTCACAGTGAGCCATGTTTCAAAGCTATGACCAAAAAACATGGTGATTTCACAAACTTTAACGCAAAGCCACTGACCAGAGCAAAACTACTCTGTCTTTGACACCAAAATCAATAAACTCATCCCTTAGTGTAGGACTTTATGTTAGAAATCTAGTCTGGAAAGTTGGTCATAAGAACTTCCTGGGGAGTTCTTACTTTGCCAGCACAAATATGTTATATAATTATTATACACAGGTACTTTACTTAAGTTATTAAATGTACATATTTATATGTGTATTGTCTATGTTGAAGTGTAATTCTACTTTGTTGATGGCTTTGTTGATGAGCCACATGGGAACCTCATATTTCAGTGTTACCACTGCAAATATCAATTATTATTATACATACTTCAAATATAGGGCAATGTTCAGAATTTTAGATGACAGAATAATTGAGAAACTCACTTTACTTTGTACTTCCAAAGAAGGAATGATCCCATACTGTCTTAATCTCTGAAACTTCTAAGGGAAAACACATTCATCTTACTTTAAAGTTACATTAGTAGTGTCTTAAGGTGGTGTGTAACGGTAAAGAACACAGAATTGATGTTTGCAATATAACACAGACTATAAGATTTGGTAATTTTATGCCTAGTTTGAACATTTCAGAAGTGTCTGCAGAAGTATTATTACAAATTCTCTTATTGTGGATTGTTTTCCATTTTTTATATTTTCTTTTTAAAATACAGTGCAATACAATACAAGCACACACACACACACACACACACACACACACACAAACACACACCACCACTACCACCGCCACACCAGGAAAAACAAGAAAATATTTAACACATTAATGAAAATATGTAAATTTAATTATCATAAAATGATCGGCCATATTTAGAGGCTTGAAAAAAAATAGATCCTGCAAAAAGAAGACTTTAACAAGGACAGAAGAAGGGAAAATTCCAATTAGAAAGCTGGAATATAAGGGACAGTGAGGAGTCTCAGTGCACATCAGTGGCATTAAAGCCTTGTCTAATTTTGTCAGTTTAAGGAAAGGTAATAGGGAGGCATTAATAGGATTAAAATATATTTTAAACATTGAGACCACCTCAAAAAGTTGTGACACTAGGAAGAAAGGTGACAGATAGGTATTGAGGGGAAATATTTAAAGCACATTGTGTGCACTTGCAAATCTGCCAAAATGAAAGGCATTAATTTGTACAAATAATATGCACTAATAAAATGTGAGAAAAAGTTCAATTAATAAAATATCTTCACTTTGATGTTGTAGAGAATCAAGTTACTGGCAAAGAGAACACAACAAATCATCAAAAAGACCATATATCATGACCAACTAAATTTTATCCAAGGGTCACAGGAATGATACAATACAAGCAAACCAATAAATGTCTTATGTCACATAAACAGGAAAAGGACAATAATCACATAATTGTCTCAATCAATATGAAAAAGCCTTTGAAAAAATCCACCATCTATTCATGGAGAAAAACCCGAAAGAATTAGGTATGGAATGACCTTATCTTAATCAGATAAAAACCATTATTACAAACTAACAGCCAACACCATGTCAACTGGGAAAAAGCCAAAGCTTCTACCCTAACTTTAGGAACAAGACAAGTATGTTCATTGTCACCACTCCTGTTCAGTAAAGTTCTCAAAACATTAGCCCCTGAAATCTCCAAGTGAAAGAGATAAAATGAATATATTGGAAAGGAAGAAGTAAAATTACCATTATGTGCAGGTATCAAGCTTTTCCACATAGAAGAGCTGAAAACCTCTACCAAAAGACTCATAGAATTAATAGCAAAATTCAGTAGCATAAGAGAATACAAAAAGGAATAGTGCTCCTGGACACCAATAATGAACTCAACCAGAGAGAATTTAGGGAAACAATAATATTCACAACAGCACCAAGAAAATTAATTCCTAAGAATTATCATAACCACTGAAGTGAAAGATCTGTACAACAAAAACTGCAGTCCTCCAAAAAAGCAATTCAAAGCAGATATCAGAAAATGAAAAGATATTCTCTGATCCTGGTTAAGCAGAACAAATGTTGTGAAAATGACCATACTTCCCAAATGGATACACAGGTTTATCACCTTCTCAATCAAAATACAAAAAACATTGCTTATAGAACCTGAGGCAAGTATCTAGAATTCCTGCGGAACCAGAAGAGACCCAGAGTAGCACAAGCAATTCTGGGCAACAAGTGCAAAACAAAAGGCATCACAATCTCAGACATCAAATTATACTATAAAGCTACGGGGATAAAAACAGCATGGTAATTGCAGAAGAAAAAAAAAGACATGTGGAACAATGAAATAGAATGAAGAATACAGAAATAACTCCAGGCTCATTCAGCTATCTGTTCTTTGACAAAGTGTTTAGAAACATACAGTGGGAGAAAGATAGCCTCTTTTATAAATGCTCAGAAAACTGTCTATCCACATGTGCAAGATTGAATACAGACCCATATATCTCACCATGTACGAAATTAAAATTAAAATGGATCAAAGACCCAAAAGGTAAAACAGAAACACTTAACGCCATGGAAGATTAGATAGTTAAAATTCCTAAAGATATACAGATAAGCAAAGACTTTCTGAACAGAACCTCAATTGCACAAAAAACAGTAGCAAGAATCAACAAATGGGATCATAGCAAATTGAAAAGTTGCTGCACAGCAAAGGGATCATATAACAAAGTGAAGAGACAATCTACAAAACAGAAAAATATTTGCCACCTATTCTTCAGGTAACACACTAATATCTAGAACATATTTTATATAAACCTAAAAAATCAGATCCCTAAAATGAAAGACCCTAAAATGAAAGAATTGGACAGTCAAAAAAGTAGACACTACTCAGAAGTACCAGTGGCCAACAAGTAAATTTAAAAGTTTCAAATTCTATGGCCATTAGAGAAATACAAATTAAAACAACACAGAGATTCTACCTTACTCCAGAAAGAATGACTACCTCAAGAAATCAAATAGTAACAAACGTTGGTTAGATTGCAGGGTAAACAGAAGTCTTATGCACAGTTGGTACAATTCTAAACCAATACAACCACTATGGAAACAGCATGGGGATTCCTCAAAAACTAAAACCAGAAATTCCATTTGCCCTAGCTATTCCCCTTCTAGGCAGTATCTTCCCCAAAGAGTTAAAAACATATAGGAGTAATACTTGGATATCCATGATTATAGCAGCACTAATCTCAATAGGAAAAACTTAGAAGAAGCCTATATGTCCATCAACATTTGAATGGATAAAGAAAATGTGAAACTTACAGTGGAGTACTTCTGTGCCATAAAAGATAAACTTGAGTCATTGGAGGAAAGTGAATACAGCTTGAGAAGCCATAAGGTAGGGTGGTGCACACCTATAATCCCAGCACTGAGAAAGACTGAGGAAGCAGTACTGAAAGTTGGAGCCAAGTCTTGGCAATGCAACAGAAATGAAACAAACAAACAACAACGAGAAAAAAAACCTATTAAAATAACTGAGGATGTAGCTCTGTGGTGGAGTGCTTCTCAGTGTGATCTCCAGTGCAAAAAACCCACAAAATTTCAAAAACACAAATGATTTGTAAACAACAACATTTTCATTGAATACCAGTATCCTTGAAATTTCTTTTAAGCAAATATTTAAAATAAAAGAAAGCGAAGTGCTAGGAAATGAGCTTGCCCCTTAGATTTACCTCTGGGCAGAAAATAAATATGAAATTATAATCATACCTGGACTCTGTGTGCTTACTTCATCTTTTTCCAGTATCAGGAGAAACTTGGAATCAGTTAGATTGACCTACAAATTTATATGTATAAATATATATATATATATAAAATATATATATAAAGATATGAGTTTATAAAGATAACAAAATATGAGTTTATACAATTCCCTAAAGGTTTATTAGTACAAACCTTTCTTTTCAGTGAACTAAGAGAAACTAGTAGTATAACTCCCTTGTACTTTGTGTTTTTCCTTCACTTCCTTCCTTTCACCTTTCTCCTATCCTAGCTCCTTTTTCCTTCTGAACAGTTTTTTCCCATTGATCAATATCTATTGTACATTTCAGACCTCACAGTTCCTCACAGCAGGAAGACAATATCATACTTACATACGCAAGTCTGATTTATTTTACTTATGAGTGTGGTCTCTAGTTACATCTGTTTACCTATAAAAGTCTCAAATTTATCTTTATGGCTGAGTAGTATTCATGGATTTCTGATTAATGTGCTTTCAGTTAGCATTGTAGCTCTATTAATCAGATTTGCTTCCAAATAGATTCTATTAGTCTTGCAGATGTGGAAATCACTATGTTGACATAATTTTAATTAACTGATTTGTAAGCATCTATACTGAATTGTTTTTGTGAAAGTACATGACTTGAATACACTTGTAATTTTCCTACTGAGGATTAATGGATTGATGAGTAGTAATGGTTTAATGAATTCATAGAAAAGAAATTAAAATCTACCTCAATCTCTGTCATCATAACTGAAAACATGAGCTCTAATATCTGAAGTGAGTGCACAGAAAATCGAGTTTTCTCTTGAAATGCACCCATTTTATTTCACTTATGTGCTTTGGAACCTTTCTATGTCTGCCATAGACTTTTTGTCATACTGAGATACTCCTGAGACAGAATGAATTTAGTACAAAGCAAAGACTAAAATTAGAATAGAAGCCCAATATCTATGCTGTGTTAGTTTACTCATGCCGCCAAAATAAAATACCCCGGGCCAGAGGGCTCACACAGTGAAATGTGTTTCCTCACAATTCTGGAGACTAGAAGCCCCAGATCAAAGCTTCTGGAGGTTCAGTTTCCAGAGACAGCTTTCTTCCTGGCTTGCGGATAATCACCTTTTCCTGGTGTCTTCAGATGGCCTTTCCTCTGTGATCAGAAGAAGGCTCAGGTGCCTCTGCCTCTTCTTATGAGCACATTAAACCTTTGGGATTAGGCTTGTGCATTATAGCTTCATTTAACTTTAATTCCCAGTCTCAGCTCTCTACGTCTAAATCTAGTCATATTGGTACTTACAGTTTTAATGTAAACCTTCAGGAGATACAGTTCCATCCATAACAAGCTCTGATATCATAGAATTCAGCTTCATTTTCTACTGACTCTTTCTCAGAATGCTATTCCTCAATCTATTATTGTCTCTTTATAGCTGCTAGGATTTCTGACAATCTGCTCCTTAGCTCTGCCTCTATCCAGTGTCCCTTCCTGCCACGTTGTTTCTTACATATTATCAAACAGCTATCATGTAATCTGTCATTTATGAACATTTATCCTTTCTGGGTACCTCTGCAGAGAAGCAGTTTGTAACTGTTCCTGACTTCCCACTTCTCATTTTTATCTGATTCCTGTCCCTATGCCTGTAGTTAATTCCTCACTGCATCTTCTGTCTGCATTCAGTTTTTGTTAATTTCCTGGAGAGAGACAGAGTGTGTGTGTGTGTGTGTGTGTGTGTGTGTGTGTGTGTGTGTGTGTTACTGGGGATTGAATTTAGCACTTTCTTGCTGAGGTACATCCCCAAGACTTTTTTTGTTGTGCTTACTTTTGAAGCAAGGTCTGTTTATATTGCTCAAGTTGGGCTCAGTATTGAAACCCTCATGCCTCAGCCTCCCAGAGAGCTGAAATTACAGGCATGTCACACCATGTCAGGTATCTTAGATTCTGTTTAGCACATAACTATTCTTTGTCTCTTTACTTCCATGCTTCTTTGTTATCTATGAAAACCTCAATGAGTTTTACAGTCCGATCTACTTTATTTGAGATTTTTTGGCCTTTGATCCAATCACTCATAGCCAAAATAGCAGCAATATATAGCGTGGAATATTGCCATTTATAAAAAGCCTTTCAATAGTGTCTCACAGAACACCAGGATCTTTTTTTTTTTTTTTTTTTTTTTTTTTTTTTTTTAAATACAATTGGGGAACCCTAAGTGGTAAACTCCAAAGATTATTTTCACATAATTTTTACTTTTAGCCACTTTTATCACATCAAAGCATAGCCACTTGTCATAGTGCATTACATACTATGCTGCCTTCAGTAGGAACAAAGGATGATACCATAAAGATCATAAATTCATTATAGAAGAGGACATAGAAGCTCAGAGGGATAAAGGCCTTTGCTGTGCTACCTCGCAAGACAGTCTATAGACCTGCTGACTGGACCAAGTTTTTTTACCCTTGTCTAGTATCTTCTTGATAGTATATTACATGTTAATTTTGAAATTCTACATTTAAAGACCTTTTCTCTTTCTAAATCTTGAAATAACAAGTTTTACACATATTAATTGTCCTTATGTTCAAATATATATTTTCAAAAATTTTAAACTAATATCAGTGATAAAAATCCTCCTAGAAGTTTATCTTAAATTTAATTTACATATAATCTATCCTCCTCAACCTTACCTCATGATAAAGTCAAAGTGAAATATACTTAAAGCAAATATGATTAAGTCATTCTACTCCTTATTGTGTCCCAGTGACTATTTTTTTCTACGGAAAGCCTTATTTTTTTTAAGGTAATTTTTTCCTAATCTTTCAACCTTCTTTTAGCTAAATTTCATTTTGGATAGGAAGATATACTCTGTCCTCCAAAAATGCTAAAATTGCTTGTATTTATCCAAAGCTTTCTTTACTCTGTTGCCTTGTCCTATTCTTCCTCTAATTAAATTTGTCCCATGGACATTGCTCTAATGGCTAATTTACATATATTTAGTCCATATGTAAATTAGAATGTGCACCTCAGAAACAGAGTGCATAGTGTGATTGCATTCATAGTTTGCACAGGAGTAAATCAAATCAAAGCAAAACAAAACAAAACA
The DNA here is from genome assembly GCF_000276665.1 of Chinchilla lanigera. Lineage (NCBI taxonomy): Eukaryota > Metazoa > Chordata > Mammalia > Rodentia > Chinchillidae > Chinchilla > Chinchilla lanigera. Next base: position 32,180,283 of record NW_004955403.1, on the reverse strand, counting down.
TAAACGTTTGAAGCCAACGTGCTGTGGAAAAGGCATAAGTGAAGAGATGTGAAACAGGAGCCATGATCCCTTGGAAAGATGTGGATAGGAAAGCTCTAAAACTTTTTAAAAATGTTACAAGGATTAGGTTTGAAGAATTGAAGATTAAAATGTGAAAACAGATTATAAATAATGCTGAGAGATTATTAAAAAGGCCCAAATTTCCTTGTGCCTAATTGGGCTTATTAAAAATAGCTTATAAAAGGGCACTGAAGTGGGCCACCCCTTCCAGAGCCATCACTGCCTGGTACTCAGGTGAGCTGCACAGGAAGGCCTTCCTCCCCTCCTATGGCCACCACTATGGTGAACTTCTCCTGGAAGGCCTAGGTACCAGAAGGAACACCAGTGACACAGTAGGGTCCCAACTAGGGTGCACAGGATAGACAGATGGGACTAGAAATCTCTCCATTTTTTTCTGTATTTTCCATCCTATGCAAGTAAATATTTTCAAAGTATGTATTGATGATCTTCTGAATTTCCATAGGATCTGTAGTGATTTCACTGTTTTCATCCTACTGCATGAGTTTGAGTTCTTTCTTTCCTTTTTTCGATAAGGTTGGCTAAGGGTTTGTCAATCTTATTTTTTCTTTCAAAGAACCAACTCTTTGATTCATTAATTATTTATATTATTTTCATAGTCTCCATTGCATTAATTTCTGCACTGATCTCTATAATTTCCTCCTTTGTATTGGCTTCGGGATTGAATTGCTCTTCTTTTTCTAGAAGCTTGAGGTGAAACAGGTGGTTTATTTGTGCTTGTTCTGTTTTTCTGATATGAGAATTCACTGCTATACATTTCCCTCTTTGGACTGCTTACATTGTGTCCCATAAGTTCTGGTATGTTGTATTTTTAATGAATAATGTATGATATGATGCTGGCAAATAGATTCTCTAGTTACTTTTACTTACTGTAATTGTCAATAGTTTTACTTTTTAAATTTAATTAATCAGTGTATATGTGTATATGCACATGTGTAAATACTGTATACATAAAAGTATCTATATAATGTAAAATTAAGAGAAAGGTGTGTGTGTATATATTTCCCACACTGAAAAAAGATTGGAGCACCAGTTGGGTCCTGACTGAACAAGTGCATGTTGAGTAAAGGTGTTTCCACTGACCTGAGAACTCATGTAGGTTGATATATAGTATTTCCACTAAGGATTCTGCTTTAGGTAGATAATCTGGAAACTATCCACTACAGAATGATATCTATTTTTCTTTATATGAGAAATAATTTCTGATAATAGAAATTTCAATTTTTCTGTAATCTTGACCACTTTTCTTATGAAGTACATACTACAAGGTCTTTCTCCTATATCTTGGGCTAATAAAAAAGGAAATAAAATATTGGGGTGGGTGTGTTTACAGATCATTCCAGCATGTGGGAGCAGCATTTACAACTGCTCAGTAGCAGTAGGTCTTATGAGAAATTCAATGAAATGAAAAATGACCAATATGTATGACACTCATAGGGTCACAGAACAGTGGCACTGAATGAAATGGTGAGCACATTGGGAGAAATATTTTGAGAGATATTATAGGCCAAACATGTAGTTGTGTCGTAATCATAAAAAGAAGCATGTGATAGGTAAAAAAAACTTTACATTGTGTGAAAGACCTTCTAGGTAGAGTGTGGCAAAGTATTTAAGGGGGGGGGTAGAAATGGATGCCCATGGCAGTTGAATAATTATTAGGCAGTATCATCTAATATGTGTTAAAAGTAAAATTGCCAATAAATGTATATACATATATGTACACAACATACAGTCAGAGTGCATAATATTGCAGAGTGCATTCAATATTTTGTAAGTATCACTTTTAAGATGAGTCTGATGTGGATGCAAGCTTTTTAATGGAAATGATCTGCTCAACTTTTTTTTTGTTGTTGTTTTTTTTTTTTTTTTTTTTTTTCCGGTACCGGGAACCGAACTCACGACCTTGCGCTTGCCAGGCAGGCGCTGTGCCGCTGAGCTAAATCCCCAGCCCCCGATCTGCTCAACTTTTGAGGCATCTTGAACTTATGTATTGTCAAGAATATATGATGTCAAAAATGAAGATAAAACAGAACGTGTAGAAATCAGGGGTGGCTCAATCTAGTGAGTTAATAAGATCTAGGTATTATAATTTCTTTGTGGGAGTTAATAAGATCTAGGTATTATAATTTCTTTGTGGGAGTTAATATTTGCAAAGTTTAGAAAGATCCCTGCTTTGACTTCTTCTCTCTTACTGAGTAACTCGTAATACAATGGCAACAGCTAATCTGTTGATATCTAAGCGGCAATCTGATTCTTAGAATAGGCAGGGTTTTCCTTTGTTGCCAAAAAGGCTGTGGAGAGAATTCCAGCTAGAAAATGGAAAAGGATCAAGTTAATCAACAGAAAACAGCTATTTGATTTTCTTGTAACTTATCACTTACTGTCTCCAGCTACTTATTGCTAATTTGCTGCCTCAGGTTGTAGTAAATATATATGGATTCCTATAACAAATTCCACCTTTAGCACCACTTTCCACCTTTAGCATCACTTTAAAAATGTAAGAGCGTGCTAAAGAATAGAATTTTATTTGCTCCAGAGATTGCAATAAAGACCAAATGGTGGACTTTTATTTTTGAGCAGCAGATGCTGAAATGTGTAGACTATCTCTTCCCCAAGGCAAATAAAGCTTTTGAATAGCATAACAGGTGACTGCATGAGACCTACCATTACCAACCGTGTTCAACAAGAAGCTGTGTTACTTATTGGCAGAAAAGTCCCTGGGGCCTTGCTTATTAAGCAAAGAGGATGGGCTAGGTAGTGTACAATCTCTCTGCCAACATTAAAATTAAGGAATAGAAAAAAATGAATCTGATAAGACTTTTATCATATTCCATGCATTTATTTTGCATTTAAAAATACATAAGTATGTAATGTTTTTAAGTGTTTCTGATGAGTTACATGGTATAATGTCACAATAAAACATTTTTCCAGAGAGTAAGATGACAATTATTGAGAATTTTATTGTAGTAATGAATTTGTTAATTAACTTTGCAGCATCGCATTGCACTGGTGATCATGCAACTCCATGTCAGCGAATAAGAATTAAATGGTTAAAGCTAGGTGGTTGCAAAATGGACATTACACAAAAATGAGAATTCTGGGGAAACACTGAAGTCATTACTGCTAACTGATTTTGAATAAGAATAGCCAATTACTTTGACCGAGTTTAAATGTTTTCAGTATATTTTGCCTATGATGACATGAAAATGAATAATTTTAGAAAACGCTGATAACTATTATAAGTGCTAATACTTAAAAGATTAAATAAGAGACCATATTTAATAATAAATGTCAAATGTCAATGTTACTCTAAGTGTTGTAAAACTCATCTAATTTATTTATTATAATCTCTTAATCATGTGCTAGTATTCAAGTTTTGCAGATGAGAAAATAAAGTCTCAAATAGTGAAGTTTGTTGATTAATGACAAGTATAACAGAGTTTATACTCAGCTTGAGTTAAGTTAATTAACACGTGTTTACTATAAACAGTAACCTAAAATATCAGCCATTTAAATATCAAAGTACTATCTCTCCCTTATTTCACAGTTCAGTGTGATTTTGGAGAGATAGATCCATTGCCTGCTCAACATATACTAAGAAAAAGGGGCTGGGGATTTAGCTCAGCGGCAAAAGCGCCTGCCTGGCAAGCGCAAGGTCGTGAGTTCGGTTCCTGGTACCGGAAAAAAACAAAAAAAACAAAACAAAAAAAAAACAAAAAAAAAAAAAACCAAACTAAGAAAAATATGTTTCTTTCGTCTAGTAACTTCACTGACTGGGAATGTTGGAAATTTTGCTAGATTTTCTTTGTTCAGCTGACAAAAATATATAGAAAAATCTGTAGGATTGCATAAATTTGGGGCTTAGCCTGAATACAGCACATATCAATTTCCCTGCCAAGTGCCCTGTGATATAGTCCCACCTAGCAGTGGAGGCTGTGGGATATCTTTTATACACCTAATTAGTCCAACTACGTGAACATTTAATTTTCTGATCAATCATTATGACTGCATACATGTACTGTATTCTCCATAATCAGACTTTTACTGTTTTTATTTAGAAAAATAAGGGCTAAAAGCAATTATTTAGTTTAATATACAGAGCATTAAATGGATACATTCAGCTAATGAGGTTTTTTTCAAAAATCAAATTGTTTCTTGAGCTTTGCTATAGTTTGGAAATGCAATAGTCCCCAAAAGCTCATGTATCAGTGGATTGCTCTACAGATCATGGTATTACTGGAAGGAGTTAGAATCTTTAGGGTGTAGGACTACATTGATGTAAGTTAGGCCCTTGTACTATATCTTTGAAAGAACATTAGGACCCTCATTGTAGTGGATGACAACCCACTGAACTGAGTACGCATGGTGCTGGGTATGGGAGGCCCACTTAAGGATTGTTGTCAGCAGCATAAGAGGCAGAAATGGGGAAGAAGAAGTAAGGGTGTGGGGAGTAGAGAAAGGCTGTTGGGAGCTGGCAGAAGCTATAAGGAGTTATTGCTTGTTTTGGAGGAGCTTGCCATTTGGCTTTCCTGATGAACTTGGCTGTTTTCATCCTCCAAGGAGCTCGGGACCTTGTTGGCACTGAGAATGGCTTTGGTTCACTTTGGTGAAGCTCTGGTCCTCACTTTCAGAATTGCTTGCTGGCTCCGGAGGGGAAGATTGTGCACTGCCAGTCTCCTGGAGAAGCTTGCTGTATTGGCTTTCCTAATGGGAACTTGGTCATCCTAATCATCGGAGGAGCTCGGGACCTGGATGTTCGTGAGGATGGTTGTAACTTTCAGGGGAGCTCTGGTTCTTACTTTGGGCATCACTTCCTGGATCCAGTGTAGATCCCTCAGCCTGCTAGAGCAGATCGTTCATCCCTCTGGGACAGACTTTCTAGATTCCACCACTGACCTTTGGGCCTTCCCAGTGCAGTCCATGAAACAGGCCTGCATGAGATATTGTCATGGGCTCTGGGCCTCCAGTTGGATCCGTGGGAGGCACTGTTATGAGCTCCAGGTATTCAGTTGGACTCATGAAGGACATTTCCATGGGATCCAGGCCTTTAGCTAGATTCCTTGCTCTTAGTGTATGGACATACATTCTGCACTCTCTTTACACCGTTCTTTGGGAGACCTTTATAAATGATCTTATAAGCTAGGTGTCCCATATTATACTGTTTCCCCTTGCAAAATATCCCCCAAACCATCATATTCATATGCATTCTCATTCATTCTCTCTTTCTTTGTCTCCCTCCACTCTGCTGTCCTTGAGCATGCTAAACAAGCATTCAATCACCAAGGCACATCCCCAGCCCCTTACCCTTTCTTTACTGAAATACTGTAACATTTTTGTAAAAAACCTATTTACCATCTTTTTATGACTTTCATGAGTCTATTTCTGGACCCTCTATACTGTTTTACTGGTATCTTTGAATGTATTTTCCCCACCATATAGTCTTGCTACAAATTCATAATGTTTCCCAAAGTCAAGTATTACATATCACCTCACTCTTGTTCTCTGAAAACATAATTTTGGCCATTCTGGGTCTTTTGCATTTTCATATAAAAACTCAGTCTATTGATATCTATAAAGAAGAATTATTGGGATATTGATATGGATTAATAGGACAATGCAGTATTAAGAATTACCAACAAATAATTTTTACTCTTCAAATCTGTGAATATGATCTTTTGTTCCTTCTTTGTGCAGATCTTCATTCTTTTCTTAGCAATATTTACACTTTTAAGTATATATATTTTAAACTTGTCTTGTAAAATTTGTTCCAGAATATCTCAAGGTTTAATCCTATCACAAGCTTAATTGTGTTAATTATAATTTCCACTTAATATAAAAAGTACAAAGAAGTTTTCATATTTACCATCAATCTGTAAATTTATGCTAAATTCACAGATTTGTGCTATTAAGATTTTGAGGATTCCTTTGGATTTTTTATTCTTCTGATCATGTCATTTCTAAAAAAATTTCAACTTTTTTTTCTTTCCAACACGAAGGGCTTTGATTTTTTTTCTGCCCTTATTGCACTGGTTAGGATCCCAGCGGCAAAAACTATATATAAAACTAAAATGAGTTGGCTTCTTTGTTTTGTTTTCTTTCTTAGAGCAAAGTGTTTATTTAAGTGTCATTATTTTTTATTAAGTTTATTGGTACAATTTATATATACATAATGATGACATTCATCATAGGGAATGTGTACCTGTACATGATATATCTTGATTTTTTTTTTTTTTTTTTGGTCTTTTTTGAGACAAAGTCTCAGTATGCAGTTCAGGCTGGCCTCAAACTCACTTTGTAGCCTAGGCTGGCCTCGAACTCACAACAGTCCTCCTGTCTCAGCCTCCAGAGTGCTGGAATTACATGTGTGCACCACCACGCCCAGCAATTTCTCTTTTTTTCCCTTTCCTCTCCCCTCCCTTAAACCCCTCTTTCCCTCCTATTTAGAAAAGCTTTTTTTCCATTTCATCCTACTTTTCTTATTTTTTTGCTTCCTTTCCCACTTCCTCCTTCCTAATTCTCCTGTCCTTTCGAATAATTTCTTCCTATTGTACAATATCTATTACACACTTTGGTCCTTAGTTACACTTTCAATTTCTCATACAAGAGAATACCTAATATTTACACATGTATTTCTGATTTATTTCACTTCAGATAATGTCCTCAAGGTCCATCCATTTAGCTATGAAGAAGCAATTCATACAGCAAATAAATACATGAAAAAATGTTCCACATCTCTGGTCACTCAAGAGATGCAAATTAAACAACACTGAGATTTCATTTCACTACAGAAAGAATGGTTGTCATCAAGAAATCAACCAGTAGCAAATGTCAGGGCTGTATGTAGAGAAAAGAACCCTTCTCCCCTGTTGGCTGGAGTGTAGACGGCAGCAACAATTGTGGAAAACAGTATGGATATTCCTAAAACAACTAAAACAAGAAGATCTATTTGACTCAGCTCTTCCCAAGAGAATTAAAAGCATCATACCACAGTGATATATGCACACCTATGTTTACAGCAGCAGAATTTCTAAACAACCCAAATGCCCATCAATTGATGAATGGATAAAAAAGATTTTCTTATAAAATGGAGTACTACTCAGCCATAAGGAAGGATCAGCTTGAGACATTTATAGCTAAACCTCATTACACAGTATGGTGTTTATTATTGTTCTTTTGTAGCTGTTCTTTGTCAAATGGAAACATTCATTTTTACTTATACTTTACTAAGAGCTTTTATTATAAATTGGGTATGAGTATGAAAGAATTCTTTTTGTTTCATCTATGAAATCCATTACATACTTTTTTATTTGGTTAGAATTATTTCTTTTGATCCCTTAAAATCTACCTTGGGTTTCTAGGACAAGACACGCTTAACTTTGTGGTTAGTATCTGATTATATTGTTAAAGATTTTTTTAAGGCTTATAAGAAACAGTGGCCTGTATATTCCCTAGGAAAGATAGTTTTCTAGTTTTATTATGAGTATAATGTTCATCTATTGAAATTCACTGAAAATATTCCCATTTCTTTAAAAAAAATCAATTTTTCAGGATCAATTTTTTTCTCAAATTCTTAATAAAACTCACCAGTGGTGCTTCCTTAAGATGGTGCTTTCTTAGAGAAAATAGTCTTAATTAATTTCAGTTATTCAGGTCCATTGTAATTTTCTATATCAATTGGTTCAATTTGACTATACTATCTTTTAAAAGAAATTTCAATTTCATCTAAAACATGACATGTATTCGCATAAGAATATTAAAAATGCTCATATTTTAATGTGAATAAGATATTTAATGACATTTATACTGCTTATATGTGTTTAATATTGGTAATTTTTCTCTTTCTTTTTTGGTTTGCCCAAGGGTCTTATCAAATTTTTAAACTTCCTAGAGAACTAAATTTAGCTTTGTTATATTCTCCATTTTAACTGAGGACAAAATTAAAGGTGATATTTACTTATTTTTATTCATGACGCTATGTAATATTTCAAAGTTTCCACAAAGATTGTATTTCTTTGATCAGAAAATGAACCCATATGTGTTACACACATTAATTTTAATGAAGTATGGTTAAAAGTATGGTTTACCAAGTAATGTGGAGAAAGCATATTAGATGTTTAAATACGAACGTCTTGCTTAATAAAGTTTAATCACAGGTAGATCTTTACTAAAAGTAAACAGAACCATCTTTTTTTTTTTTTTTTTCAGAAAACAAAATATACCTGGCTGCCTGGCTGCTTGTCTCCCTACCTGGCTGCTTCTTCCCTTCCCTCCTTCTTACTTCTTGCAGAATGTAGGAAAACAAACTCTCACCCAATATTTTGAAATGACATTGATCTTCTAGGTTAAAAATTTAAAGCCATCATTTTTACAGTATAAGTTTTGTGCTTGAATTCATAGTAAAATATTGCTTGGTTTACAACTTTGCAAGAAAATGTGCTATATTTATTATCAAACTTCTCCTTTTCTTCTAACTTTATTTAAGAGAGTTGCTTTTAAAAATTATTTTAGGTCCATAATTTGTATTAACAGTGATAGTACCAGAGGAGATACATCAATTCTGTGATTGTAGGTGCTGAGTGTGTTAGCTCATTCAACAAGAAATTTCTCTTTAGCTCCTTTATGTTTGGCAAGCAGTTTCCATGAGGCTTTCTTCTCCTTAACCTGATGTAATTTATTTTTTCTTAATTATTTCATAGCAGAAAAATCCATTCATTTCTTCAGTATAACTTTTATAACTTATTATTAATCTCATCTTTTCCTCTCTGAGAGCCAGCACTCTTTACTCTTTGAACACCATTATGCTTCTCACCCGTGAGTGTTCCTCAGCTCTGCAAAAAGGTGTGAGTGCATTCATCAGTGCTGCTGCAATTTTCTGAAATTGGCTGCACTTTCTCTATTTACAGTTCCCAGTAGTTAAAAGGGGCATGTGTTTCTGACCAAAGTAAATCAACCGGTCATTTTCTGTTTTACATGTGTGCATTAATGTGAGATTATATAAAGATTAGAATTACAAAAATGCATCTTACCTGTAAATGTGATCTCAGACATAGTTTGGCTTGATGGGATCAACTGATCTTACTGAGAGCATTCTTCAAGAATGTATTCAGATGATAAGGATGCAGTTGATAGCATAATGATACAGACCAAAAAATATTTTGGAAGTCCAAATAATGATTTTGTGGATGGTCCCAGTTCAATAAAAAGCAACAGACAGTATAGATAAAGTAATCTTTTGCTTAAATGGATATTGCATTAATATAATTATTGCATTAATGCAAATGGCTTGGGTTTCAATAAAAAACATGTTTTATTCTATGCACAATAATCTATAAAATATTATTATTTGTTTATATCCTTTTGCCCATTTTTATTCTTCAAAGTAATTTCAGATGAAAAAGCCACATCTGGATAGAGTTAGTTGGCTGGATGGATTAGCTACTTTCTGCTAATTTTGGCTTATTGTGCATATAATATTTAAAAGAGCATAACTAAATTAGGCATGATTAACTCTCTGGAAATTCTACAAACATAGCAGATCTGAATAATGTAATGGAAACACTCCTTTGTCTTTCATAAAGCTAATTTAGTCCATCATAAGCATACTAAAAATGTGATGGTAGAAAATATTGTCCATGTGAATTAGCTGTCACCTTCATGTTCCAGGTTATACTTAAACTTACCTCCTCTAAAGGGACCTTTTTTACATACTACTTCCTCCTTTTTGCCTTCTGCCCCACCAAGACACTTATTGAGAAATTTTTCCAGGACATAATAATTCTATACTGAGACCTGTAGCACTCAATGATATATGAAGCATGATCAAACAACATCCATGGAGAATGTTCAAATTACAAAGGAATTACCATAAAAGACACATTGTCATCAATGCCCCTCAAAATACAACCTCTTGCTTTAAACACACTCATTCTACCATTCCTGCCACTTTCCAAAACTTTTCTGGAAGTCCTGTTTCATGTGTTCCAGTTGTCCTGTCCTGGCTGCTTCTGTGTCCTAAATAGATTAAAAAAAACCTTTACCTTTGAAGGTCATTTTGACTTTGGGAGACAACTAGAAGTCTCATAGTGGAAGATCTTGTAAATATTTTTATTTGGCAGCACATTCCATGCCAGAATGATGTGTGACGTGAAGCATAGAGGATGAAACTATTTGTCCTTTTTCTCAGGCTGTTTCCTATGCATATTGCTTCTTAAATGCTCTAATAAGCTCTTTAAATGCTGAGAGTTCACAGTAGAGTTCTTGGGTACAACTCAGGATGCACAATTCTGTTGAGCTTGCTAAATATAATACATATCCTATTTTTTAATTTTTAAAGACTTTATTAGTAAATGTTGCAGTACACGATTACATTCATAGTAGGGAGTTTGTACATGCATATAACATATCTTAATTCACTCTACTTCCTGTTCCTCTCCCCTTCGTCCCTCTCCTCCCATCTCTTGGTTCCCTTCCCATTTGGAAAAGACCATCTTGATGTTAGGTTTGGACTGATGACTTTGTTGCAGAAGGAGAATTAGGTGATTTCCATTGAGAACTCTGAAATTTGGGCTCAAGATCCTAACTCTAGACCAATGTTTCACTTCCAAGGCTGATGTGTTTTGAATGCCTCTGCTTCAAACCAATGCTTCTCAAAGAGCACTATTTCTAGTTTGGATGGTATTTGGAAGAAACATTTACCAGTTTTAGATCACATCTTGTAAAATTCACAGTCAGTAGGGAGGACATGCCAACTATCAAGGAGAAAATGACGAAAAAAAATCACAAAAAGGAAAGCATTTCTTCAGGAGCTAATTATCCTACCTTTCTTTGGGGACCTTGATAAAGAAAGCTGTGGTCTCTGTTAGTAAAAGACCATAAGGTACATTCATCACCCAAGGTCATAACTTGCAACTACCCTTTGGATTATCTTTGTACAATGTTATGCCTATCCATAGTGGGATGTCAAGACCTGTGCCCATTCAGTATAACACATTTAAATGAAAAACAAGAGATGGGTGAAGTACTCAGAATGGAGCAATTTTAGTATAAATTGTTCATTAGTGTATTTTGACTACATATAACACATAAGACGCTCACTGTTCAGTATTCAGACATGAAAACTGATGAGCATCAATTCAGGCAGAAAGTGTTCTGTGTGAATTATCATTCACTGGATCTATTATGATATTGTTTTTAAAATGATAAATTGCCAATTAGCAAAGAGATGTTATTAAGTATCTCAGGCTAATGAGATCATCAGTCTTATAAAACTTTAACTGTCGCTATGAGTGAAAGCCTTTTTGACAGCCATTTATTTAGTTATGTAAGGCAGTGAATATTTGGGAATTTAATGTTCTTAAACTAGAAAGAATTATTTTACAGACAAAAGAGAATGATTACAATGATTGTAAACTATCAGAACTTAAGGTCAACATCTACAGTGCTCTAACTAGATGCCCATGTGCTGGCTAACTAGAGTATCTGAAATATATTAGTGTATGGACAAAAGACAATGGAAACTTCCTAAAAGTACAGCATGGGGTTGGATGATAAAAGTGTTTAAATTTTACAGATAAATGTATTTGAAAATTTATCAAGGAGAATATGGGGAGAAGGAAGGAAAATTCTCTCAGAAATCATGGCTTTCTTAAGCCATCCTGGTGTAAAGGATAAAGTACCATGGAGTCCCTTTGGAGCACAGCTGCTGTGTGTATGGTAACTTGCATCGGAAAGCTCTTTCCTTATATCTTTATTGCATCTCATTTTTCCATCAGCTTCCTGTTGCAGGCAGACGTCCTCTTTGATGGGTGGCTACACAATTTTGTGTGATGAACAGAGCAGCCCTAAAAATTAGATCAGCTGTCTCTGAGGCTCCATGTTCCCTCCAGCACTCTACAGAAAAAGAATGTTTATTGTACTCTGCCCTCCTCTAAGAATGAAATGGTCCCCTTGACCTCATGCAATATGCTCTGCAAGTTCTTATCTGAGAATCAAATGTGGAGACTCCATGGGCTGCTAGTTTTAATTGAGAGAGTGCAAAATGTCCTTTGCAAGGGCTCATAGTGAGGATAAGCACATTCCTCAGCAGTCTAGAAACAAGAGCAGTTGCTGTTTTGTGTAAGCAGAATGCAGAGGTAGCAAAAAGATAAATAATGTGCTGCTGCCCATGCAGTCGTGATGGAGCAGTTGCATAATCTCTCCAGGAAGGACAAGGGTTCGTGCAAATAATTTCCTGAGGCCACTTAGAAAGTACTAATGATCACTATCATTTTTTAAAAAGTCTAATACTTAAAAAACAGCAACAGAAAAACAAAAAGCCCCCAAAAGACATTTATAAATCTTAGATAGTTTTAGGTAAATGCTGTTGAAGCTCATGTAATTAAAAAGAAATGAACTAGTGAGACATTAATATACTTATTTACCAAAAATACTTATAACGTGATTTACCAATTTCAAATAAATAGATTTAAAACTTCCTAAAAACACACTTTTCACTCTTTTTTCTGGTAAATCTCAAGAAACCGGAGGATTCCAAAGTAAATTGACAGCGTCTATATTAACATAATCATTATATGATGTTATAGTATACCTTCTCTTTGTATTACTATCTATTTCAGTTAAGGTTTAACTGCAATTTTCTCTAACATGCTGCATTTTTATTTTTATTTTGTGTAGCTTGCACTTACTTGGAAGTTATAATTTGTCTGGCCTATTTCCATACTATATTTTTCTCTAGAGAGCAGATTATCCCTGTTATATGTGTTCTCTTAACTTCAGGGAACATTTCAAATAACAAGTTACATAGAAGACTGACTTCATGCAGATTTCTAACTCAGTTATTCCTCGTAAAATGTTTTCATTGAGTAAAATTTCCAATTTGTGTCTTTGGAATAAAATATCACTGAATATTAATGAAGAAATGAATTCAGTAGAATTATAGCCCAAATCATTAACATTCATGAGATGGAAATGAAATTAAGATAAAAAACTGAAAAAAAGCACATCCTGTGTCTTCTGTTATTTTCAACAACATGAAGAAGTTTTGTTCTTTTTTCTCAACCATTTAATAACTTCAATTTAAAGAAAAATTGTCTTGCATCTAAAATTAAATATTCACTTATTTGTTATAAGTGGTAACAATAAAATCTCTAAACAAATTATTTATAAATTGTACTCCACACTAAACTATATTAATATTGAGTTCACAACTGTCTTGTTTTCTTTCCTTCCATGATACTAATCTAGATCCTGGTAGAGCTTATATGCTAAAGATTTTTTTTAGTTAATGATTAATAATATCTGATATCCAGACTAATGAGACTAATCAAAACAATCAGTTTACATGTCTAGTTTTATATAATCCTTATGAAGAATTGAAAATAAGTGTATTTCAAAAGGACATTCATATGGTCTTTATTTTTTCAAACAATTTTATAGGGAATTTTCAGAAAGACACTCTGAAGAAGAAAGTAGGAAGAGAAGAAATTTGGACAATGCTTAAAAGAACATATGAACCAATGACAAAGGTCATTACCACTATTGTAATTAAGTATAAGGCTAGATGTAGGATTTTGTCTGCTCAAGCTAGAGGTTAAGTGTTTTGCTGTTATTATCGAAAGGAGAAAATATGTCAGCTCTCTTAGGAAAGCAAGATAGTCTGGTTATTAATAGTGTCTGATTATTCAAAGTCAACATGCACTGTAAAGTTGCAATGAAACACACAGGGTTTATTTTCATATATAATGAGAGGTTTGAAGACATGCAGTTGACATGCAGTTGTTGTGCTGTCTCACAAGAATATAAAGATGGAGCTTTCTGTCATTTTCTGGTTTTTTCTTCCTGTTCCGGATAAGTTTGCTGAGCTTTAGTAACTTCTGTCCCAGGAAGGTCATATTTGAGACCCAGACATTTGATAATGTTTAATTGATGTTGGTATTGTGTCACAGAACCCCAGGGTTCAGATGGCAGGGTCTTAAACTGAGTTCATGCAGAAGGGGAAATTCTGAGATTGTTTTGAGATTATTTTGTGAGATCTTATTTAAAAAGTGATTGTTTGTGCCCTCAAAACAATAAAGACACCAATGCTCAAGTGAAATTTAGTGAAGCTGAAGATATAGAGCTAGTTTTATGTCTATACCTCCTTTAACATGTCCTAGAGTAACCATGAGGTTTTCCAAAGCATATGACGTGAAATCCAGTGTGTGTGTGGAGGTAAACTATGGGAATTGAAATACTGCCACTGAAGGAACTATTTCGGTCCCAATGTTAAGTTTTGATATGAGAGGTTTTGGTACAAAATCTACCATTGATAAAGGAGTGAAAATAGAGGAAATATCTATCATGCAAAGGGAGAAATATATACACAACATAGTTTTAGAAAAATATAGTCAATCCTGTAACCTACTGAACATCATTCATAAGTACAATTTTTCTAGTACACCATTTAAACATTGCAGCATATTTGAAGAGAACGCCATGGTTCTTAACATAATAATTCGATGTAATAGTACTTGTAAACTGTTTAGAAGGTTGACACATTCAATTCAATTATATTTATGAGTGCTTTAAATTTAAAATAGCTTTATTTTGTGCTGTCAAAATAAGAATTGCAATGAACTTTAAACTTCTGAGTTTCTGCCATATCCCGGGACATTTCCATCTGGAAAAGTGCAATTAAACATACATTTCTTTAAAAATTGCTACAGGAAATGGTCTATATATATCCTAAACATTTGGCTGATTCCTCCTTGCTTTATAAGAAAGTCTTCACAATTGTGAAGCTATTATTGCCTTGGATCCCATATGAAACTTTATGCAGCCTAGAATGTGTGAAGAAAAAGAAGCTTCAACTCTGTAGAAGACTTTTAGTTAATTTAGATCAATGCATTTTGATACATGGATAATGGACAGCTGTGCTTCCCATCTGAATGGAGCATCTGTGTAATGCCAGCGCTGTGAAAGTGAATGTCTAAACTGAATTTCATTAAGCTGACTGCAGTTACAATGGAGAAGGAAGGCATTTCACAACTGAGATCATTGTTGTTGTAACCATTTGGAAAGTGTCCTTGAAGAAGTTTCTTAACTGCACAGCAAAGTCTATACGAAAATTTCTAAAATGTGTGCACCGTATCCTTGTACTTTTTGAGATGTAACAACAAGGTTTTTTATAAAGAGCACACATTTTGATAAACATTGGGTTTTGCATTCCCCACCAGGAGTTTGCTATACGACCGCTTCAGCAACAGTTACTTCACTGAACATACATTCAACTTCACTTTCAAACTAAAGAAAGCAAACTGGAAAAAGGGAAGTAAGTGGCAGCTCAGGGATACGCTTAAGAGAAGTAAAGAATGAGCTTCACATTTATTTTTATCAGTGTCCAATAGGCACAGATTGCCACTGAACATAGCATATTATTACACAATGCAAATAAACACATGTAACACTGAGTAAACATGTATGAAGATGAAGTAGACAGCTTTTTAAATTTTTCATTTGTTTTGGGAATAAGAAGTGTCTGTCTGAAATAGGATATTAGTCAAATGGAGGATGTAAATGCTGATAATATTTACACTTCTTTTATGAGATTTTTTTTTTTTTTTTGATACCAGGAATCGAACTCAGGACCTTGCGCTTGCCAGGCAGGCACTCTGCCACTGAGCCATATCCCTAGCCCTACACTTCTTTTAATACATACATGAATATGAAAAGACTCTCTTCAAGTGTTTTTCACTAGAGTATTTAAATTAAGGAAGCTTAAGTGGTGTGTGTGGGGGAAACCCACATAGCAATAGTACATTCACGTGGCTAAATATACCTATTTCCCCATTCATGCGACAGTCTGCTAGGATGTATAAGTGCTGTCCTCCACCCTGTTATTCACAGAGACAACTTCTTTCCCTCTCGTGATCTTGCTATCTCCTGGAACATTCAGGTTCTTTCCTCCCAACTGTGACAGACAAGAACGAATAGGGCAAACTCACTTCTAACCATATCAGCCTAGAAGTGCAGTATACCACTTCCCATTCCCAGGTGCTCATCCTGGCATATATTGGGTGTATGAACATCATGCAGTTCTCTAGCAAGAAGAGTTTGGATTTATAGATTGGTTGAGAAGCTACTTGGCTATTTGGTAATCACAACTGCATAAAATAAAAGGAGAGTAAGACTTTTAGTGGGCTGGATTAGAATCCCAGAAATATTTGCTCTGATTTTACATTCCAAAATCTTGGAGAAAGATCCAAATTCTGTAAAGATGCAGTCCTTGTCTGAAGAAGTTTCAATTTTAAAGCACACTGACAATTTAAATCTTTCTCTGAAATCAAGAAGTCAGCAGCAAGACATTATAGTGGGATATGAGTATTCTTAGAGCCCAGACACCTGTCCACATGGCTAAGATGAATTTATTTTACATTAGCTGTGCACAACATGGTGCAATAAATGAATTAGGAAGGATTTATGGAAGATATGTTGTAGAATTTCACATCTCTTTAGCCTGATGCTTTCCATTTTTTGTAAATGATAAAGAAAATCCTCATCCATATATAAATAAAGAACACAAGGGCAAGTCTGCAAAGTTAGTGAGACTCTTCCTTTCTACATTATGTAAATTGAATCGTGCACAGTGGATGGGGCTCACTCTGTAGGACTCATTTCATATGGTATGTTTGGAGTGTTCAAATTGACTGTATGCTCTTCAGTATTCTGATTTAAAATACATAGCATCTTAGACCGGGAGAGGATTTCACTGTTATGTACTAATGCCCACTTTCTTTGCAAACAAACAAAACGAAGACATCAAAGTGTATGCTGGGGCTGGGGATTTAGCTCAGCAGCAAAGTGTCTGCCTGGCAAGCGCAAGGTAGTGAGTTCGGTTCCTGCTACCGGAGAAAAACCAAAAAAAAAAAAAAAAAAGTGTATGCTTACTGGCCATGAAGCAGTTGTGGAGCACAGAGCTAATGCTAGGCTTTCATGCTCAATCATGCATCCTCATCAAAGGCTGCCTTCAAATTGGTTTTTTTTTTTTTTTTTTGATTGTTGTTATTGGTGAGAAGGCTGACTTTGTTTTATTAAACTATGAATCTGCTGAAAGAACAAATATATGTATATTGACATGAATTTTCTTTATCATAATCACATTTGTTTGAAATGTAATCTAGTGGCTAGGGATTTAGCTCAGTGGCACAGCACCTGCCTGGCAAGCACGAGGTCGTAATCTATCGATAATATAATGAAAAACTGAAAGCAAAATGCAATTGATTGTTTTACAGATAGGGTTTCAAAGTACAAGAGAAACACAATTACAGCGGTCCTAACTACATGAAGCAGTTATTAGTAAATGTCATTTATGCCTGAAATACTGTGTATACTTTCATAAAATCTATGCATGTACAAAAGCATAAAAGTACTTGTTACTAAAAATGAAAATAACTGAGTTAAATTGGAGAATCTTGAGGTGAATATTTTCTTTAATATATCCAGAATGTCACACAACACACAGCACTGGAAAATATGTTCCTCTACTTCATTCATTTATGTGTTCATTAGATATTCATCTTAGAAAGACACAAATATGTAGATAAACATAAAATCATATGTAAATAAAACTATAGAAATTTTTGTTAATTTCACAGATTTGCAATGATCCCTGAAATAACATGAAATACTAAGCAGTACTGTAAGATTCTCATAATAAAAAATTTTGAAATTAGTAGCTTAGAATTTCCTCCTTAGGACACATGATGCATGCAAAAATATATATAGTTTCATGTTCTTCACAATTAGCTGTGCTATATAAAGATTCAAAACATTTCATCCTAGTGAACATTAATTTCTTTAAAACACTTCAAAAAATTTCTTTAAAACATTTCTTTAAAACATTAATTTCTTTTAAAAAGTTTAGGCAGCAATTTTATAAAGGCCTGGAGTCAGAAAATGAAAATTTCTACTAACAATATAACAGGGACAATCCTTGTTGTTATAGAAGAAGCATTAGTGGGCCTGGTGATTTAGCTCAGTGGCACAGCACCTGCGTGGCAAGTACAGGGTCATGAGTTCGATTTCCGGTACTGGAAAAAAACCCAAGAAAAACAAAAGCATTAGGCTTTAATTTGGTTAGGAAGGATGTTGCACTTGGATCAAGCTCAATAGTGAGACAGAAGCACTTTTACAGCTGGCCTTAATCCTTCTGCTCTTTACATTTAGAAGGGACGAACTAGGAGAGGATGCTCTCAGCTGGGATTAAACTATATGTTGTTTTATTACAGAAGCCATGCTGTATAGAAATGAAATGATGTGGTAAGGGAGCTTCTGTATTTCTACTTTTTGTAAATACTTGCTAACTTATCTGCAAATTTACATTTTCTGACTAACTTCAAATGGCAAGAGAATATTTTGATACTGCATTTTGCAAATGATAAGTATCCAGAATGTATAAATAACTCTTCTATCTCCACCCTAAGGAAACAAACCACTTAACATCTGAAATATTTGAAGCAACACTAAAAAAATAAAATATTGAAAGAATCAATAAGAATATGAAAAGATGCTGAGAACACTTAGTTATCCATGAAGTATAAATTTAGCCCATGAGAAACGACAAGAAAATCCATGATATGGCTAAAATTAAAAAGACTATGTAATGGTTGAAATTTGCTTTCCACTCACAAAATTTATTTTTCAGATGACCTATACTTGTTGACTCATAACAATGCCTCCCACAAATCCAATTGGAGGCCCAGAGCCTCATGCAGGCCTGTTTCACGGATCTGCACTGGAAAGGCCTAAAGGTCAGTTGTGGATTCTAGGAAGTCTGTACCAGCAGGAAGAAGGATCTTTGCTAGCAGCCTGAGGGATCTGCACTGGAGCCAGGAAGTGATGCTCAAAGTGAGAACCAGAGCTCCCCCAAAAGGTACCACAGCCATCCTTAGCAACAGTGAGGTCCAGAGCTCCCCGGATGATCAAGATGGCTGAGTTCCCGACAGCAAAGCTAATGCAGCAAGCTTCTCCCGGAGATCTACAGTGCAACATCTTCCCCTCCAGAGCCAGGAAGCGATGCTGAAAGTGAGGACCAAAGCTTCCCCAAAGTGAACCAAAGACATTCTCAGTGCCAATGAGGTCCCGAGCTCCTGGGAGGATAATAACAGCCAAGTTCACCAGGAAAACCAGCATGACGAGCTCCTCCAAAACAACCAACAGCTCCTTTACAGCTTCTACCAACTTCCCATAGCCTCTCTCAGCTCCCAGACTTCCTCTGCTCCCAACAACCTCTCTGAGCTCCCAACAACCTCTTTTCTTCTTTTCCAGGTCTGCCTCTTATGCTGCTGGCAACAATCTCCAGGTGGACCTCCCACACCCAGCACCACTCATACTCAGTTCAGCTGCGGGTAAAATTACCACCAGTTATCAAGCCACTACAAGAATTATTCAAATTAAACCTCTGTGTTTCTGGTCTAGGAGAAGCATTGCCACCAGAGGGATACAAGGAAGGAACTTGTAAGCACTGAGTGGTGACTGAGACAAACAATCAGATAAGTAGAGGGCTCCCTATGGAGCAACTGCTTGTGGGCATTTTGGACTTGTTCCTAAAAGTCTGACCTCAATGAGCTTATTTGTCTAGTGGATATAAAAGGATCGTCTACCTTTAGGATGTTTTTTAGGATCAAATGAGAAAATAGAAAAGCAATTAGCTTCTCTTACCTGTTTTCTTATGATGACTGTACTTGAGCAAGCTATTTTTCTCCTTGTTGAGTGGAAGCTTCTTTCATTTACTTTGGTTTCTGTTTATGCCTTTCCTACATGGTGCTGGAGAATCTTTTATTCTACTTTTGCCATCTATGCTAAAAACCTTTTTGGCAAATCAAAAGTAGCAGAATCACTGGGATACGTGCTTTCAATGGGTTTTTAAATACCCATTCCAAAATGCATAGGTTGAGGTTTCTGTGGATAAGACTTAGAAATATGTTCTCACAACAAATTAACAGATAAGTCTTTGCTTGTTTTCCATTCTTGTTTTTTTTTTTTTTTTTTTTTTTTTTTT
>NW_004955403.1:32143262-32160070 GCF_000276665.1 Chinchilla lanigera | reverse complement strand
TTTTTTTGGTTTTTCTCCGGTACCGGGAACCGAACTCACGACCTTGCGCTTGCCAGGCAGGCGCTTTTGCCGCTGAGCTAAATCCCCAGCCCCATCCATTCTTGTTTTTGAGAAAGAGTTTTAGAAAGCCTGGACTGGCTTGAAACTCCTATGCAGCCCAGGTTGGTTTTGAACTTGCTATTTATCCTCCTACCTCAGATTCCCAAGAGTGGGGATTAGGGGCTGGGGATTTAGCTCAGTGGCACAGTGCCTGCCTGGCAAGCGCAAGGTCATGAGTTCAATTCCTGGTACCGGAGAAAAACAAACAAACAAAAAAAACAAAAACAAAACCAAGAGTGGCAATTATAGTTTTGACTTGTAAGTCTACTCTGCATCTGAAAAAAAAAAAAAATAGTAATACCTCAGTTCACAAATGCTTCTGTTGGCAAACAATTCAGTTCCCAAACAAAAGTATTCAGCAAAGGCTTGTTTTAGTTCACAAACTCTAGATCGGCTGACAATCAGGACCATCGCCATCTGTCCCACACGAACACACATGCAACCTCCACCCAGAACTGCAAAATAAATTAAGCTCAAACTGAGATACCATTACATGTATGATCGTGCCATTTGGCTCACAGTCTTAAAGGAGAACTGTGGAGAATAATGAATAAGTACACTTGTTTCCACGGCTTCTCAGAGCAGTTTGTTTAGTGCCGCAGAACTTTTAAACAGACAGCTTGTTATTTTAACCATGAAATTGATTTGCCCACTATTACTGTAGTCTGGTCTTTTCTTCCTGCTTCAGTTTTGGCCTATTCTTTCTGATAATAGTCCTCTGTAGGAGGTAAACCATGTTATGTTCAGTTACTACATACCTCCTTACTTAGTACCTCTTCAAAACATACATACAGACGTCCGGTTCCAATAGAAAATGGTATAAGTTGGGTTGAACTTTTCTTTGGTATAGTTCAAGTATTCCATTACATAGTTTGCTGCTTAGGAAATAATGTAGGCCCAAGGTGATGATTTGAGCAGAAATAGAGAAATGAAATGATCATATAGCATGGAGTCGGCATAGAAACAAGGGCCAGAAAATCAAACTCATTCATACTGGAGGAACACTCATGCTCATTGAAGGGAGATAAGGAAATAAAACTTATTCACACTGAAATTCATGAGAATTCAAAATGGGTGGTGATGTGGGCCCAGAGTGAGCAAGAAGCTGCCACTTATTCGATTCCACTGAGAGACACTCCTTAGGCAGCTAATTCTAGAATTTAAATTACATAAGGCTGAAGAATATGCACCGAGTTTTCACATGTGTGGTCTGAAGTAAAAAAATCTTTCCATATAGATACCTGGTAAAATAATCCATCAAGGGGACTGGACCCAGAAATAATGAGACTCAACTATTCATCTCTGTGTTAGTCACGCAAATGTGTAGTTCTACAGTACAGGGGCAAAAATATTTATTCAGGCTTTGCTACACACACACACACACACACACACACACACACACAGAGCCAGTATGTACTTGCTAAGTAGGAAGATCATTGGAAGAATCCATGCCTTTTAGTATTTTCTATTATACAACTTTTATTTGGTCCAAAGACCCTAAATATTTTTTTTCATGTCCATAGTCATATTATGAAACCAGTGAGACAGATTAAAGCACACTATAAAGATAGGATTTGAAACTGGAGGTGATCAGGGAATAGAAGTCACTCAATTCCTTTCTAAATTTGATGAATAAATGAGTGTCAAATGTGAATACAAGCTGTGGTTGATATGAAGATAAAAAATATAGCATGCTCAAAGCTGCTAATAAATTTCAGGTCCTACCCATAGGATAATGACAGAATACATTGAAAGATGAGTTGCATGGTAAAACATAACCCAGTTCAAGGTGATATGTGGATTGTGCACATGGATATGATACTCAGCAGAGAAAAATTGAGTAAGTCAGTTTCACCGTTTTGTGGTATAAATGGATGATTAGAGAGGATTGAGTTAAGAATAAAGAAGAGAGTAAGTTATGGTACTCTGAGATGGAAATGATTCTGGTAATCCAGACTAATTATAACCCACCACCCATGCAGTAGGCATAAGGGGATTTTGAGAATGAAAAGGAGATGCTTTTCATTCCCAATGATTGCTATAATGCCATTGATATGTAGGGAGGGACAAGGAATTCCTCTGAAAGAAGAGTGACTAGGGAAGAAAAGATTGTTCCTTTTCTTGCAGGAAGTGACATCATAATGATCCTAAGTGGAACCAAGTCAAAACTTAGAATGAAGAACAAGAGTAATGTGTGCTGGGCCTGGAAGAGGTGAGTGCTGAGTCTTCTGTGATTTGTTTTATATTATCTACTGTGGGATCTGATATTTCCTTAACGAGGTCGGCAATGCTTTATTTCCCTCACTGTATTATCTGCTGAGTTCAGTGTCCTGATGAAGCTTGTGGATATTCTCATTAGCATAATAAAAATCAGGATATCATGTGAAATACAAGATCCAATTTTACAGATTCGCATAACATACTTCTGCCTCAAACACCAAATAAATATATTTCCCACCTGTTGGTGTTCACTTAGTTCTTTTCCACCTTCTAAAGTAGAATTTTTTTCTTAAGAAGATTGAATTTCATTCGATTCAGTCTGCCCAGGGAAGTTCAAAATATTTTGTTTCTTAGTCATACATGGAAGATAACTATATTTAATAATATTCTTCTAGAAGCCAAAATTGCTCCACCCACTTCAGTTCCATGAATATATTTTGTCTTCCTGAATGAAGGTGTGCATGACGGAAGACAGTATGCCTTTGAAGTATTAGTGATGTTCTGATACTTTCAAGTTTGTCAGGATTAGAGGAAGGACCAGGAAGGATGTAGTTTGGCCTGGAGAACAATATTAAAGGCCATGAAGAAATATAATATATGTGAAGAGTTTTTTATGTATTTGTCCACGTCTATTTCCCTAGGTAATTTCTTATTCAAAATAGAAAAAATAATGTTTTTTGTAGTCATCATATATAAAGCATGATAGTTCCATGAAAAGAAGATATGCTTGTTTCACTGATGACATTATTATTTTAAAAATTTACTGTGGAAATGTTAATATATATATGTATGTATATATGTATATGCCTTCATCTAGGTTCAGTAGTGATCAAACTGTGGCAGGTAGCTCTTCTGCCACTGTATAAGACTCTCTCTCAGAAATACTTAAAAGAAAATTAATTAATTCCATTTGTACATAGGTTGAGTCCAAAACTAATCCCATCTCTGTTCTCTCTACATTTACCTGATCATATTAAAACTGCTATCTCTATATTTATTTTTGTTTCATTTTTAGTTGTTCTGATGAATTGCTTTGAATAGAAGACAGACCACTAAGTATCAGTGCTACATAATACTAAATCAAAGGCAGAAGACAACCAAAGTCGGCCATGTGTGCTCTCACCCTTTATTTTAGAATAGCACTGGATAACACCTTGGGAAATAAGAAATTCACTCTCTTGCTTCTCGGGACTTGGGCATTTTCCATTCTGTCTATGTGGCCTCTGACTGGCAACTGCCAATACTTCAATCCTCCTGAAGTATTGATACCGTTCAGGATAACTGGCACTTCTAGAGGCACAAAGAATACAGGCTGGGTCTCCTACAGACTACATCTTGCGGGCCAGCGACACATTGTTCATATGAAGACCAAAACGATGTTGGTGCACAAACACATCACTCTGGTCACCTACACAGACCAGGGCGTGCTCCAGGAAGACCAAACTTTTATCCCGAGGGATTGCTACTATCATGGGTATGCTGAAGGGGACCTCAAGTCTCTGGTTGCTCTTAGCACCTGTTTTGGTGGTTTGCAAGGAATGCTATACATAAACAACTCACTTTATGAAATCAAGCCCAAAAATCTTTCTACCACATTTGAACATTTGGCATATAAGGTGCACCCCAAGGAGGCTAACTCCTACCCCTTCCCACATGAAGTGACAGAAGAAGACACATCAAAGGAATGGCAAATGAAGCTTAAAGAGATTAAGCATTCCATTCTGAAGCAAAGTACCACTAAAAATTGGTATGTCCACCAATTTTGGTATGAGTCTGGTTTTGTGGTAGACAATGCACGATATGTTTATAAGGAAAGGAATGTCTCAGCAGTTCAAATGGAACTATTATTAAGTGTCAATCTAGCAGATTCTTATTTTAAAACAATGGGTGCTGATGTAGTAGTTGTGGCGATTGATGTATGGACTGACAGAGACCCCGTTACTGAGACATCAAGTATACAGAATCTGAAAAATAAATTTTGTCAGTGGAAAACAAGTTTCTACAATCAACGTGTGATTCATGATGTTGTACTTCTCATCACTGTGAAAACATTTTGTACTGACATTACACAACATGCATCTTTTTGGGGATTATGTCTAGAACATCAGAGTTGTGGAGCAGGGTGTCATACAGGTGACAACGTGCTTATCTATGCAACAATTGTGGCTCGTATGATTGGATTTCTTTCAGGGTTGCGTGAGGAGTTCGTATTTTGTCGATGTGAAGGCCCTTGTATCATGAACAGCACAATACCAATTGCAAATGCTTTCAGCAACTGTAGTTTTGCCACATTTATGTTTGGTGTTTGGGTTCTGAAAACCTGTCTATATAACGCACCTCAGAAAGTGTTCAGAATCGAGTTCTGCGGGAATGGTGAGCTTGACCAGGGAGAGGCTTGCGACTGCGGTACCACAAAAGCATGTGAAAATGATCCATGCTGTACAACAAGCTGTACTCTGTCTGATGGTTCTAACTGTGCTGCGGGGCTTTGCTGCGAAGACTGCCAAATTGTAAATGGTACCACAGAATGTAGAGAACAGATCAGTGAATGTGACCTGCCAGAGTTTTGTGATGGAATTTCACCTGAGTGTCCAGAAGATGTGTATGTGGCTGATGGGTTTCCTTGTCTGGGAAAGGGCTTCTGCTTTCAAGGGACATGCAATAACCACAATTTCCAGTGTAAGAAAATATTTGGTTCATCTGCCAGGACTGCCAATGTGCGTTGCTACGAAGAACTCAATTCCAAAGGTGACCGCTTTGGTCACTGTTCTAGACATAAACTGGTATACGAGAGCTGTAGTTCTGAAGATGTTCTGTGCGGTAGAATTCAGTGTGATAATGTGAAAGAAATTCCTATTTTGAAAGAACATGAAAGCTTCACTTGGATTAATTTGAATCCTGAGCAGTGCTGGAGTCTTGACTATCATTTTGGAAGGACCGACAAGGATATCGGTGCAGTGCCAAATGGTACAGAGTGTGGTACTGGAAAATTTTGCATCAATTCGCATTGTGTTCCTATACCTCGGTGGCCTATTTGTACACCTGGAAACTGCAGTCGGAGAGGCATCTGCAACAATAAACATAACTGCCATTGTGACCAGAATCATGCTCCACCCACCTGTAGATCTAATGGAACTGGAGGTAGTGTTGATAGTGGCCCACCTCCTAAGATGAAAAATCCCCTCTTCGGCTCCACCCAGGCCACGAAAGGCAAAAAAAAGAAATCTCTGACACCGATTTTGATTGTGATTTTTGTTGTCATTTTGTTGTTACTACTTGTGCTTTTTGTTTTGTCCAAAAAATCACCTCCAGATCCACCTGGCAAAGAGCCACCTAAGAAATAATGGCAAGAAGTTACAGTGGTGAAAAATAAATTCAATCCCAGTGAAATTTCTCATGTATTAATTTTTGGTGTTCTGGCAAAAGAAATATGGTATATGTCAAAGACCACTGATAGAAAAACTCAGCTATCTCTTATATCTCAGGGCACAGAGAGTAGCTAGCCAATCAGTGAAGGTAACATAACAGTATTGTATGTCTCACTATTTTAGGAAATGTTAATTTCTCACAGAACCAAATCTTTGTGTTTAACAAACAGAAGCACAGCTCACAAAAGATGTGTCTGTGTGCATGTGTGTTTGTGAGAGTGTGTGTGTGCACGCATGTGTGTGTGTGTTTTAATTTGCCATCCATCAGTCCCAAACCTCTACCTTCCACTTTTGACCTTGCTTAGTCTACTGGACACAGGAAGCTTGCACCTCATCTCTTCTTTGACAGGCCGCTTATTAGGTGCTGCCAAGAGGGGAGCTGAAGGGAGGCTGGACACCTGAGGGAACCATTTCAGGTCTATTTATGTCAGTGCGGCCTCAGGAATAGCTTTGGCCTGATGTAGCTGAAATTTTAAGACACCAGAACATTTGTATCATGAAAGAAAAATATGACCACAAATTAAGTTTAGTACATTTATGGGAGCAAGAATTATTTGTTTACTGGATATCACTCAGGACCAGGACACATTTATAGAGACATCCACCCAGGCACATTAGTTCCCAGAAAAATAAGTGATGGATGGAAATTACTAGACTGTTTATAACTGGGTGTTGCATTGTTTGGCATAGTGTGATGGGGCTTCCGCCTTACATGGACATGATCTGAATAGTTGACAGGTTGAGACAGATTGACTGGGGCTTAACTATTTCTTGCGAGCATATATTCAAAATAGTTTGCAGTTTGTTGATATTACAGCATTCGTTGCAGTTTGCTGTAAATCTGTATGCAATTAGTACCACACTTATCTTTATATTCAGTTTAAATCTCTGTGGATTCCATCTCTCCCCAGAAAGAATGACTATCATCAAGAAATCAAACAAAACTTCTCGTGGTGGTGCACACCTGTAATCCCAGAAATTGGGATGCCAAGGCAGGTGGTTCATAGCGAATTTGAGACCAGTGTGGGCTTCAAAGTGAGCTCAAGTCTGGCCTGAACTCCATAGTGTGATCATGTCTCAAAAGGACAGAAAAAAAAAAAGAATAAAAGATGAAGTCAACCAATAACAAATGGTAGAGAGGCTATGGAGAAAAAGAAATGCTTCTCCACTGCTGGTGGGAGAGTAGAACGGTGAAACCACTCTGGAAATCAGTGTGACGTTTCCTCACAAAATTAGGATTAGAGGTCACCCTTAACCAAACTCTTCCCTTTCTGGGTGTTTTCTCAGAAGAATATAAAAAAGATAATTTGAGGCTTTTATAGGTAAATGGTTGCAACTAGAGACCGTACTCATAAATGAAATAAACCAGACCCATATGTGTAAACACTATATTGTCTCCCTAGTGTAAGAACCTGAAACGGTAAATAAAATACAAAATGTATAATAGATATTATGAAAGGGAAAGAAACTGCCCAAAGGAAGGAGCAACTTGGATGAGGGAAAAGAGAAAAAGAAAGAAACAAGGGAAAAGTATACATTTATGGATCGCTAGGATAATTGTACTGCTGATGTCTAATGGTTCAATGAAAGGAACAGTTAACTTTTTTGACCAATTTTGCATGCTTGTATCTGGTAATCTAAACAACTGATTTCAAGATAGTAATATGCAATATGACAACCATTGGTGAATTCCTACTATATTGTCTAGTGAAGCTCTGTGTTGTTTCCAGTGTTTTTTTATTTGTCTTCATTCTCTTTAAAAATGATTTGATCTATCTTACATTCTTGCATCTGGTAATCAGAGAAACTTCATTGAGGATAACAATATGTAATATAACAAGCATTGTTAATTCCTATCACTGTGTTCTGAAACCCCATATCATTTTTATTGCTTTGTTTTGTTTTGTGTATCTTCTTGCCTTTTTGTTTCTTGTTTTACTCTTTTTAAACCTAAAAAGCAAAACAAACAAAATAATAAGAAAGCGCAAAATTAAAAAGGATAACTGATGTAGTGGGAACACCTTCCTGAATAGAAATAACTTTAAGAAACACAAAAAAATGCTAAACAATAGTGTTGGGTTGAACACTGGAAAAAATAAAAAGCTGTACATTCTTCAAAGGTGCAAACTACCTCAGAAAAAGGAATAAACACTTTATGATATCATACGTCAACAGAGCCCTGTGTATTGGTCAACATTTCCTCACAGTGAAACCCAGTGGTCCACATAAAATGCAATATTATCCAATTTAACATTAAAAGAAAATGTTCTCCATAGAAAACCTAGTGGAATTGTGGAAGGCAGAAATTATTCACCTTTGCCCTGACAACGGCAGTAACTATACATCTGCTCAGACTACATTCCTACAGATGGGAACTCATTGTGGTATAGGCTGGTTATAGTAAGATCCAAGGTCATATGAAGCTTAAAACTCATTCCTATTCAAAAGAATTTGCTGGTACAACAAATTCAAAGTAGGCACTATATAGGTAATTCTATATGTAGTCAGTCCACAAGTCATGATGTCTTTCATCACAGCAATAATTACAATTACCAGGAAAAGTATAAGCTGAAGATTTGCACATCACCATATACCCAGTAAGTGCACTTTTATTTACAGTTTCTCACTCTCTGTTATAATGATTGGAAAAACTATATTTTTAACTTGCTTTTATATATGATAATGAAAATTCACACATATTCTTGACCAATTTATTATTCCATTTCAAACATCTATTTTCTGGTTAAAATTAGGAGATGGAAAACTTTTTTATATATCTCAATTTTTACTCATGTACATCACAGTACAAGTCTGTCTTTGAGATTTGTGTGGTAGAAGAATGATTAGAATATTTTCATTATTTGAGTGATTCATGCACACAGCTTAGAATCATTCCATTTTAAACATCTATTAGATTAGAGCCTGAAAATGACTGGGCATGATAAATTTTTGGAATTATTTACAAAGGGGAAAAAGTAAAACTGATAAAGTTTAATTGTAAAAGTTTAATTGTAAACCTGTAAAAGTTTAATTGTAAAAGTTTAATTGTAACTTTTAATTGTAACTGTAAAAGTTTAATTGTAACACTGATAAAGTTTAATTTAAGTAAATTCAATACATACTTAAATACTCTAACACTGATCAACTTTAAAAAGATGAAAGAGTGCTTTGATAAATGCTTAAAGACACTTGACCTAGCAAACAAACATTGGTGGACTTATTACGACAGAAAATGTTTTAGAACATTAGGAGGACAGTGAGGGTGCTACTGAAGAACTAGCCCTTAAATCAGATATGCAGTGGCTTTAGAGGACAGATTTTTGTTCTGCTTCATATTAGAATTTTTGCCTTAGAATACTGTTTACTCTATGAAAGTTTTGGAAATGTTCATTAACAAATCGAGAAAAAAACAACAGAATAATCCAGGCACCGGGGTACATGCCTGTAATCCCAGCACTCAGAAGGCTGAGGTAAAGGAGTGCTGCAAATTTGAGGTCAGTTGAACTACATAGGGAAACTGTACCTCATGAAAACAAACAAACAAAAGTAGAACAAAGAAAAGATCAGAAAACACATTTTGAAATTTCCATTGTGAGTGAATTTTGTAATACATACGCTTTGATTTCCTTCTATCACCAGTGAGCAGTCTCTGGAGGTTATTTGTTGTGCTCGGTTCGGATTGTAATCTTCTGTCTTTCATTTTTGGAAAGATGTGCACTGATCTACTCCTCCATCCTTTGTATTTATTTATTTTAATATTGAAACAGAACCCCACCGTGTTGCTCAGAGTAGACCTGAACAGTGATCCCTCTGACTCAGCCTCCCAGTATAGTGTTCCAGTCATGGGCCGCTACATCCTGTGCAACTGCCCTTTACTGAGGCAAAACATACCGTGAGAGGTGGCTCAAAGATAACTCCGATGCACGTGGCACCAGTTGCACAAAGGAAACACAATTATCGGCTGTGTATTAAAGTACAAAATGTTAACATGAAAACTTATTACATACACATTGATTTCTCTTAGCTGAGCTCTGGGAAAATTTTCTTTTTGTGGTACCAATAATTCCATTTAAAAATACTGTAAATTCATAGAGAATAATTTTCTATATTTCTAAAATGTGTGACATTTTAGTACATGTAAATAAAGCATAATGATCAGATCAAAGTAGTTGTGTCTCTATTTAGTTATATCACTTTTTTGCATAGGAGCATTCAAAATCCTTATCTTGAAATATTAAATTAATTTCTACTAGTTATAATTGTCCTACTGTGCTATACCCCTTGTCAGATAAAGAGTATGCAAATATTTTCACTCATTCTGATCTCTTCAAAGTGGAAAAGCTTTTCAGGTTTTGGTAAACCTATTTGTTGATATTTACTCCTTGCCTGTGTTTTGAGGTCATGTCTAAAAATGCCTTTGCTGAGAACCGTGTCAATCATTCCCCAATTTGCTTCTTGTAGCATTATAATTGCAGTACTTACATTTAAATGTGGATTCATTTTTAGTTTTTTTTTATATGGTAAGACAAGGAGACAAGTTTCTTTATTCTGTCTGTGAATATAGTTTCACTGGTACCACTGCTGAAGACATTTTCTCAGATATATATTCTTGCTGCATTATGAAAATTAATTGGCAGTGAAGATGTGGATTTATTTTCATGTACTTTGTTCTGGTGGATTTTTCTGTGTGTTTGTGTTTATGTCACTTCCATACTTGATTTGTTTACTAGAACTTGTTATTATGTTTTGAAGTGAGGTATATTGCCTCAGGCTTTGTTCTTTTTGCTCAGGATTCCTTTGGCTATCTGAACACTTTTTTTCTGAGATTAAAAAGTCATTCTTGTAAACTTTAGGAGGTGTTCTTTGGGTTGTTTTCTTTTCTTTTCTTTTCTTTTTTTTTAAGAGGTGTTCTTTGAATCTTTTCGAAGAATGTGATTAATGTTCTCAAAAAACCTGAATTGAAGCTCTGGATTGCTTTGGAAGATGAATGTTTTAGCAACACTAACCCTGATCCACGAACAAAGGATTTCTTTCCGTTTATTTGTGTATTTGTAATTTTACATCCGTGTTTTGTAATTTTCATTGTAGAGATTTTTATATCCTTGGTTAAATTTATTTCAAGGTACCTTATAGCTATTGGAAAGTGGATTGCTTCTTTGTTTTCAGCTATTTCATTATTAGTATCTAAAAGAAAACTACAAATTTTGCCTGCTGAAAGGTATTCTGAAAACTTACCAAATTTGTTTATTGGTTCTAGTAATATCTTGCAGAGTTTTCTATGTTGTTGTATATATAAAGTCATATCATCTGCAATGAGGTATAAGTTTCCCCTTCTTCTTTCCTGTTTGGAGTTCCTGAATTTCTTTCTTTTGCCTTATTGTATTGGCTTAGACTTCCAATACTTTGCTTAGTCACCATGATGAAACCTACATAGCTGTCTGTTTGCACAATCCTAGAGAAAAAGATCGCAGATTTTTTTCCTTCACTATGTTGTTAGAGGCACATTTTACATACATTGTCTCTATTGTACTCAGGTATTTACATTTTTCATATTCTTAGAGTTGGAAAGTTTTAAAATTTGTCATATAAATGTGTTGAATTTTATCAAAAGCTTCCTGCCTTCATTAGGATGATTTCTGTCCTTCATTCCATTAGACTGATATGTAACAAGTCCTTATAAGAATATGTTGAATTATTCTTGAGTACCGAAGAAAATATTCAGTTGATCATGCTACATAACCTTTTTAATATGTGTTTGACTGTATTGATGAATATTTTGTTGAGAATTTTTGCATCTGTGTTTCCTTAAAAATAAGGAAGTGTCCCTTATTTTTATTTTTATTTTTGTGTTCTCCTTTAGTTTTGGTATCAAGGTAAAACTTGTTTGCTGAATTAATTCAGAAGTGTTTTCTCCATTAAAATTTTTCCAGGGTAGGGCAATTGACATTAGCTCTTCTACAAGGATTTGACAAAATGCAAGCATTGAAGATGTGTAATCCTGAGGTTTTTCAACTGGGAGACTTTTTAAAATTAATTTAATTGTGACACTTTCTATTGGTATGTGTAGGTTTACTTTGGTCTATTGTTCTATATTGTAGGTTATATATGTTCAGCAGTATATCTATTTCTTCTATATTTCAATTTGTTGCCATATAATTGTTCATATAGTCCCATGACTTTATTTTTCTGGAGATAACAGGTATAATGTCTGCTTTTCCATTCAGCATTTTATGTATTTGCATCTTGTTTTTCTTTATGAGAGACAAATTCTGATGGCCGACTGTTTGGCATGGTGCGTGTAGCTAATGATGCCATAGTATGTATTCATATATTTGAAAGAATAGATCTTATGTTAATGTTCTTCACACAAACAAATAATACCAGTAGATTTTCTTTTTTTTTTTTTTTTTTTTTTTTTTTTTTTTGGTTTTTCTCCAGTACCAGGAACTGAACTCACGACCTTGCGCTTGCCAGGCAGGCGCTTTGCCGCTGAGCTAAATCCCCAGCCCCTAATACCAGTAGAAAACATGTCAGGAGCTTACCTTCGTGAGGTGATGGAAATAATTATGAAGTTGGTGATTTTGCAAGAATATACCTAAAGCCTGTAGCTGTATGCATCAATTATAAGTGGTGCTCTACATGACAACTGGACATCAAGATAGTGGTTATAAAATGTCTTTTAGAATAAGAATAAAGCTTTGGAAAGTTTCAGTGTTGGTTGAAAATATTTAATGTTGGCCACAAACATGCCAAAATTATGTGAGGTAAGTTTTGGTAATTTAATTTTTGCACATGGATGAACTGAAGAAACCATCTCATCAATTATGTAGGATAATCAGGGCAGCCATAATGACAGGAATTCAATGGGTTAGCAGCTTCACTCTATGCATTGCTTGCCTGAAAGATAACACTGAATAGTATCTTTGTTTCTTGCTAAGTAGAACACTTATCTGGTTATTACTGTTTAACAAGTGCTTTTCCAAGTTTTGTATATGTGTATTCTTCTCTGTGAATCTCACATTCACAAAGTAGGTTCTGCTGCAATTTCCTCTTTCAAAAAAGAAGAGAGAGGTTGAAAGTAATTGGAGTAACAAAGTGAACACTGGAGATGGAATTCCACACTCTCGGTAGAAATATACAAATAACGCTCTTACCTACTACACTCGAAATATGGTGGGCAGTATAAAATTCTCCCCAAACTGTCCAAACCTTAATTCCTGAAAACTACAAATAACTTTAAACAATTGGCAAAAGAAATTTTGCAGGTGTGACTAAATTAAATAGTAGAGATAAAACGATTATCCTGGCTGTGTGAGTGGGTTAAATTACACGGACCAGGTGAGATATAGAAAAGCAGCTGTCCAGTGATGCCGTTTCTTAAAAGGAGTCATGGTCCAAGGAATTAAAGTGGTTTCTGAGAATGGAAATAACAAAAATAAGTTCTTTCTCTAGGTTGACTTGGAGGAAACCTGGATTTTAGCCCAGTGAACCCCACTGGGATCCCTGAGCTGCAAAACAGAAAGAGTAAATTTGTGTTGCTTTAGCTCTCTAAATTTATGGTCCTTTGTTACAGTAGCAATAAGCACCTAAAGCAACTTTCCTGAAATCACTTTATTTTCACTCAAATACCAAATTACTGCCTGGTAGATATTTTTCGATGGCTTTTATTCAAGTGCCCAAGAAAGTCTTGATACATTCAGATTCCCAAGAGGAGAAATCTGCATTACTATATTGGTTATTTTTTTTTATAGCAGGGAATTTGGCTAGGCAATCTTAAAAACCACATAGTCAGTTGGTCTCAGGGCCTGTGCTCTGTGTTTTAATCCCTAGTCTATTGACTGAGGTAAAAGAGTGTCTAGGAGAAACAAGTGTTTTTGCCTGTGATTACTAGTCAGAGTGGTTAGGAGATGCTTGAAATGTCAAAGGACTCTCTTTAGTGCAGTTTTATGGTTATTATTGTCTTTTAAACTGATTTTCCATTTAGTGGCTATTAAGCAAAATTTCCTTTGATTCAGTATGACAGACTCTGAAGGATGCTATCCTCAAAATGACAGTATCTGTCTGTGCCATTTGCCTACTACATAATTTCTGTGCTTCATTAGCTTAGGTGTAAATAAGATTACACAGTAATAGGTGCTTTTTAAAATGGTGTGATAGTTTTGAACTCCATTCTAATGAAATATCATGAATTGTGAAATGTATTCTCGTTCCTTTCAGTTTAGTCATTACACTCACAACCTGTGATGTCAGCATAGATTTGAATATTGGCTCCCAAGTGCTTAGGAAAGTTACTTCTATCTCATTCCCTCAGTTTCCTGAGCTATGAAGTTTGATGTAACAGAAACTATCGCATAGGGTTACACTAAGATGCTGTTGGAGTCTGTCGCACACTAACTCGTTATTTAGGATCAGTTGCTATTGTTGGTGAATGTTCTAAAATTATTTTGCTAAGAAATTGGATTTGTGGAATTTACTTTCATCCTTTCAGAAATGGAAGGCAGTATGTGATTTTTAATTTTAGTATAGAACACTGCTTGCTATAAATAGCTTAGTACATATTTGAAGATGTATTATTTTTATAAATGTTAAAGTTCCACAAAAAGGCAAATGGGTACAACAAGATCAGTACTAAACTATATATGGTATCTGTGTAGTGCCAAATGGCTGCTATATAGCCAAAATTTAGACTGCACAGTTCTAAGATCTTAAGGGCTACACATTCAAAATGCTGTTTAATCTTTATCCTGAAATGTATGTCTTGGAATGGAGGATGGCTTAAGGAGTACTACTTCAGTAATCAAAAGGGCTGTGGAAAAGTGAGGGCTCCTTATTACATTTTTGGAAGACAAAGAGTGTCACCACCACAATGGAGTTCTTGATGTCACTATTAGTTTTTCTGAATTTAAAGCGTCTACTTTTGAAAACTTGGGAAACACTTGCTTTTAATTTAATTTCTTTTCTCTGTCTCTTCTATTTTTGATCCAATAATTTAAGAAGATTTTTTTCTGTAAGTTTCTTTCATTTGTATATTTTCAGTTACAAAATTTCCATTTGTTTGATTCCTTAATTATGTTGAGGCAGTCTATCTGATGACTCAATTTAATTTTTTTTATGAAAGGCATTAAATTATTGTTAAGGTATTTTGATGATTGTTCATTTCAAATTCTTGTCAGATATTCCTAACATCTTATGAGTCCTTGTCTTCTTCATTCAGTTTTACTTCCTTCTAGTTCTAGTTACTTCTAGTTCTTGAAAGTGACTTCCAGATTAATTGTCAAAATTTTGTGTAATAATTTGAGTTACTAGGACTTATTTGAATGTTCCCTTTTAACATGTTTTCCTTCGTTCCATTCTAGTAGAGGAAAAAGTGAGTGCTGGCGTTTTACATGCAGATGGTCACTCTCCATGCTGCCACATCTGGCACCAACAACATGCAGGTGAGGGTACTGGTCATTTCTATTTGGATAAAATGAAAGTATAAATCTTTCCACACAGTCTTCTGTGAGACTGATGTCTGGTGTGTCTCTTTTTTGCATTTTAAAGAAAATAGGAAAAAAAAGAACAGTAGCAAAATGCCAACATCACATACAGACACACACACACACACACACACACACACACACACACACACACAGAGAAGAAAAAACATTAAAAATGATACAGGCTTTCAAAACAAAATGATAGGAATGAACAGTGGTTGTTATATTGCATACTGTTACCTTCAACCAAGTTGCTCAGATTACCAGATGTAAGAATGCAACATTGATGAAGCCATTAAAGAAAATAGAAAAAATTTTAAAAACATTAGAGGTGATGCAGAGCTTCACTAGAGAAGAGGATAAGAATTCTTCTATTGGTTCTTATACTGCATATTCTTGTCTTCAGATCAGTTTCTCAGATTATCAGATATAAGCATATAAATTTCATCAAAACAAAAACAAATTTAACTGTTAACCCTTCCTTTCAATAAACCACTAGACATCAGCCATACAGCTAATCCAGGTCTGTCCGTCTGTCTGTCTGTCTGTCTGTCTCTCTCTCTCTCTCTCTCAAATATATATATATTTGAGTTTAGATTGATAAAGGCTCTGTGGATATCAGTGTGCAGATTCCTTACAAAACTAGGATTAAAGTCGCAGTTAACCCAGTTATTTCCTTTCTGGGTATATTCCTAGAAGAACTAAAAACATCATATCACAGTGCTGTATGTTCACCTATATTTACAGCAGTACAATCTGTCACAGGTAAATCTTGGAAACAACCTAAAGGTCCATCAGTTGAGGAATCATGAAAAAGATGTATTTTTATTTCGCAGGTATAAAAAAGACAAACTTGAGGCTTTTATAGGTAAATGGATGCAACTAGAGACCATAATCACAAGTGAAGTAAATCAAACCCATAGGTACAAACATCATATTATCTCCCTAGTTTAAGAACCTGAAAGAGTAAATAAAACCAAAGAGGTACAATAGATAAGATGACAGGAAAGAAACTGCTCAAAGAAGGGAACAACTGGGGTGAGAGAAAGAAGAAAAAGAAAGAAGTCAGGTGTGTCTCTTCACTCTCCATGACAGATTAAAAATACCAGGTATTCACCTGACCCTTTTTGTAATAGCTTGGTGCTGGTGAGATAGACAAAAATGAGGCCTGATCATTCCCTTTTGTATTAGAGCAGATGAACCACGACGCAAGTGACAGCACTCATGACCCCAAATTACCATGTTTGGGTAGCCTTTGGTGCCAGACCCCATATTCTTCCCACCAGAGTTAGCTTTCCTGTCACTGGACAAAATAGCTGAGAGCCACAATTTATATAGCCAAGTCTATTTGTCTCAAATATTCAGAGGTTTCAGTGCAGGGTCCAAAGAGTGTAAGGCAGAATTCCATTATGTATTTTCTGCAATACTAGTAATAAACTTCTTTGGGGTCTGTTTGTCATGGGAAGTCTTTATTTCTACATCAGTTTTGAAGGATACTTCTACAGTCTCTCAGACTTTGGGTGTATAATACTTTTTTCTCGGGAGGAGGACCTGAACACCTGTTCTGAGCTCTCTTGGTTGT
>NW_004955403.1:32102020-32134667 GCF_000276665.1 Chinchilla lanigera | reverse complement strand
ACCAGAGCTCCCCCAAAAGGTACCACAGCCATCCTTAGCAACAGTGAGGTCCCGAGCTCCTCCAATGATCAGGATGGCTGAGCTCCCATCAGGGAAGCCAACGCAGCAAGCTTTTCCTGGAGGCCGGCAGTGCACCATCTTCCCCTCCAAAACCAGGAAGCGATGCTCAAAGTGAGGACCAGAGCTCTCCAATGTGAACTGAAGCCATTCTCAGTGGCAGCGAGGTCCCGAGCTCCTCGGAGGATGGAAACAGCCAAGTTCATCAGGAAAGCCAGCTCCCCACAGCCTCTCTCAGGTCCCAACAGCTTCCTCCTTCTTCTCCAGGTCTGCCTTTTTGCAGTTGGCAACAGTCCTCAGGTGGGCCTCCCACACCCAGCACCACACTCAGTTCAGCTGGGGGTTATAAGTTGACCACCAGTTATCAATCCACTACAGGTTGGTACTGTACAAACTCGAATTTCTGTGGTGTTTTTAGGATAGGACTGATGGCGGGTTGCCTGTTCCACACAGACCTTCTTGGTGATTTGGATGCCAGTGGAAGTGCTCACTCAGGACCTGCTCTGTTATCTCTCTTCTATACTTGGGATCACTCTGCTCACACCTGCTGCATGCCCAGCCTCCATCTGCGTCCAAATCCAGGACCCTTCCCTGTGTCTTTCTGTCGCTAGGGCTCATCAGACCTGACACATCCACCACCCTCTGAGGAAGTTTTGGAGCATGCCTTCCTTAGTGTCCTAGTTTGGAGGTGCTCTCTCCTGGATCCAACTGGCCTGGTTTCCACTCTTAGTGTGCCGAGAGATAGACGGATGGGATTGGGGTGACGACAGACCTGCTGTGCACCCACAGAGCAGTGCAGTTGGTGCCCTTGCCTCACTTTCCTCTCCTAATATTATGCTTTCTCTGGAACAGAGCTGTAAGAAATGCTGGCATCAAGAACTTCTCCACTGCTCTGCTGGGAAAAGCTCCCAGCAGCCCAGTTACCTAAAGGGTAGGCAGCTTTATCAATTCAGAGATTAGACACGCTCTCAAAGAGTCCTTCTCTCCAGATTTGTGCTATGAGCAGAGTCAGGATGCAGAATGGCTTGATTTCTCAGCTGGGCGCCCCAAGCAGGAACCCAACTGCTCCTGCTGTACTCAGACCCCTTACCCAGGGACCTAGACGCTACCCCCATATGTTATTTTACCAAAGCTGTGCTTCAGTTAGTGCCTGGATACTCCTGGGCATGTTCACAGCAGCCCAGCTGGAGTTCCTCTTTTTGGCATCTACTCTTGGAAGGTGATACCCTCTCACAAGGTGGTGTTTTTGCCAGACTGGTGGTATAAGCCATGCCACAATGGAGAGGCTGCTAACAGTGCATCTGGACACCATACACAGCAAGCTAACACCTCTTAGGTTTTTTTTCTCTTATTTTTTCCCCTTATTTACTTGTGTATACTCTGTAAGGAAAAGTTATTTTGTTCTTTTTCCTATAGCTAGTGTTATAGTAGGAACTATGATTGACTTGTTCAATTTTTCTGAGAACTCATAATGCATTTTTTTAACAAAATTCAATTTCTTGGATTTATACTAGTGGTTGAGTTAAATCTGATAATCCAAAATTCCTGGTTAAGCAAAATTAGCTACACTTTATGATGAGTAGTATATGATTCAGACAACTGCCTTACAACCATGTGGAACAAACATTGAATGCCTGTGTGAACATACTTCTCTATTATGCACTACAGTTATGATTGCATTGTTCAGATACAAGTTCCTTTTGGCAGCTGTTCAGTTGGAAAACTAGCGTTTCTGTTTGCAGATAGATAAAAGGAGATAGTTTATAAGAGAGGAGAAGAGACTGATTGTCCACGTAGTCAGCAAAATGAAAAACACTTACTGGTGACAGAATTTTAAACATAATATTAAGAGTTGTACTCACAAGTTAAACATGCATAAAATATGCAACTCTTTGTTAAAGGGCTTATTGGCAGTCTTAACTATGCAAGTAGTAAATGTAATGATTGTTTTAGTTATAACCATTTGTAAATAATTTTAAAAATTTAAGAGGGTGATAAATTGAATGGAGTAAAGTCTAAATTATAAGGATACAGTCAGTTACAAATTATTTAATACCTTAGGGCTTAAGAACTATTTATATAAGGGAATGTGTGAGCTTTTTAGGAAAATAATCAGATGCATCACCAAAGCCATGATTCATAAAAGAAAACAACATTAAATTATGGTACATCACAACTAAAATAAATTTATAAATTTATATTTTTTAATGTAATGGTTGTTGTTTTCTTACTATTATTAAAATAGTTGGGATGATAGCCTACACATAAGTAATGAAAGCAATATTAAGAGAATCCAAAGAAGGATACTGAACAATACATTGAGCTCTCAACCTCTACGGAAAATATAGTGTTATGTATTGATGGCTAAACAATGGTTTAGCCATAAAGAATGCAAAAATCAAGAAAAAAAAACCCATATGAACAAATCATATAAAATTCTTAACTATAAGTAATTACAGCAGCAGAGATATAATAAAGTATAAAGGAGTAAATCTTGACATATATAAATTTTACCCAAATACTCAGAAGATTTTAATATAATACATATAATAAAATAGAATGTAAGACTGTCATATATAAAATTTATTGTCTTTTTTGTCCCTCTAAAATATTATTCCTTTCATTAAAATGAACTTTTTAGAAACTACCATTGCAATTAAATCTCAGTAGTTATCATAACTGGTATGTTAATTAAGAGAATGACTTACACATGCCTACACGGTGCCATCACCATCACTGTGCCATCACCGTGTAAAAATGCCAATAAAAATCGGTAGTTGAGATTTCTTTTTTTTGTCTTTCTTGAGAGAAGGAGAGGAGATAGAGATGGTTCTATTCACCTTAGGAGGTGGGCCACTATCAATACTACCTCCAGTTTCTTTAGATCTACAGGTAGGTGGAGCCCATTCCTGGTTGCAATGGCAGTTATGTTTATTGTTGCAGATGCCTCTCCGACTGCAGCTTCCAGGTGTACAAATAGTAGGCCACTGTGGTATAGGAACACAATGCGAATTGATGCAAAATTTTCCAGCATCACACTCTGTACCATTTGGCACTGCACCGATATCCTTGTTGGTCCTTCCAAAATGATAGTCAAGACTTCAGCACTGCTCAGATTCAAATTAATCCAAGTGAAGCTTTCATGTTCTTTCAAAATAGGGATCTCTTTCACATTATCACACTGAATTCTACCACACAGAACATCTTTGGAACTACAGTTCTCATATACCCATTTACATTTGGAACAGTGACCAAAGCGGTCACCTTTGGAATTGAGTTCTTCGTAGCAACGCACATTGGCAGTTGTGGCAGATGAACCAAATATTTTCTTACACTGGAAATTGTGGTTATTGCATGTCCCTTGAAAGCAGAAGCCCTTTCCCAGAGAAGGAAGCCTATCAGCCACAAACACATCTTCTGGACACTCAGGTGAAATTCCATCACAAAACTCTGGCAGGTCACACTCACTGATCTGTTCTCTACATTCTGTGGTTCCATTTACAATTTGGCAGTCTTCGCAGCAAAGCCCCGCAGCACAGTTAGAACCATCAGACAGAGTACAGCTTGTTGTACAACATGGATCACTTGCACATGCTTTTGTGGTACCGCAATCGCAAGCCTCTCCCCGGTCGAGCACAATGTTCCCACAGAACTTGATTCTGAACACTTTCTCAGGTGAATTATATAGACAGGTTTTCAGAACCCAACATCAAACATAAATGTGGCAAAACTGCAGTTGCTGAATGCATTTGCAATTGGTATTGTGCTGTTCCGGATGAAAGGGGCATCACATTGACAAAATTTGAAGTCCTCACACAACCCTGAGAGAACACCAATGCCACAAGCAATAGTTGTTGAATACTGAAGCATGTTGTCATTTATATGACACCCTGTCGCACAACTGTGACTCCCTAGACATACTTCCCAATAATGTGAATGGAGAGTAAAGGTTTGCACAGCGGTCTTGCATAGGTGAGAAGTAGAACATCATGATTCACATGTTGATTATAGTTTTGTTTTTTCCACTGACAAAATTCTGCTTGCACCTCTCTTCTAGAGTATGAATTACTAAGGGGGTCTCTGTCAGTCCATACATCAATTTCCACAACTACTATATCAGCACCCATTGTTTTATAATAGGAATCTGCTAGATTGACACTTAATAGTAGTTCTATTTGAACTGCTGAGACATTCCTTTGCTTATAAACATATTGTGCATTGTCTATCACAAAACCACCCTCATACCAAAATTAGTGGACATGGGAATTTTTAATGGTAATTTGCTTCAGAATGGAATGTTTAATTTCTCTAAACTTCCTTTGCCATTCTTTTGCTGTGTCATCTCCTGATCCTATATCGGTGGAGGGGTAGGATTCATCTCCCATGGGGTGCACCTTATATGCCAAATGTTCAAATGTGGTAGAAAGATTTTGGGGCTTGATTTCATAAAGTGAGTTGTTTATGTATAGCATTCCTTGCAAACCACCAAAATAAGTGCTAAGAGCAAACAGAGACTTGGGGTCTCTTTCAGCATACCTATGATAGTAGCAATCCCTTGGAATAAAAGGATGGTCCTCTTGGAGCATGCCCTGATCCGTGTAGGTGGCCAGAGAGATGTGTTTGGGCACTAATATCTTTTTGGCCTTCATATGGACAATGTGCCACTGGCCCGCAAGGTGTAGGCTGTAGGAGACCCAGCCTGTATTCTTTGTGCCTCTAGAAGTGCCAGTTATCCTCAAGTGTATCACCACTTTGGGAGGATCGAGGTATTGGCAGTCCCCTGTCAGAGGCCACATAGACAGAATGGAAAATGCCCAAGTCCTGAGAAGTAAGAGAGTGAACTTCATATGTCCCAAAGTGTCATCCAGTGCTATTCTAAAATAAAGGGTGAGAGCACACATGGCCCACTTTGGCTGTCTTCTCCCTTTGATTTAGTTTTATGTAGCACTGATATTTAGTGGTCTGTCTTATGGTTAAATCAATTCATCAGAACAACAACTAAAAATGAATCAAAAATAAAGACAGAGTCAGCAGTTTTAATATGAGCAGGTAATTGTAGAGGGAAAAGAGATGGGGTTAGTTTTTGACTCAAACTATGTATGAATGGAATGTGTTAAACTTTCTTTTCAGTATTTCTGGGAGAGAGTTTGATACTTGTTTGCAAAAGAACTACCTGCCACAGATTGATCACTACTGAACCTAGAGAAAGAACACATGTACTCATGAAACAGTTGTCAACACATATGTGTATGCATATTAACACTTCCATAGTGAATATTTAAAATAATTGTGTCATCAGTGAAACAAACATATCTTCTTTTTGTGGAACTATCGTGCTTTATATATGATGGTTACAGAAAATATTCTTTTTCTATTTCAAATAAGAAATTACATCAGGAGATTGACTTGGAGAAATACATGAAAAACTCTTCACATATATTCTCTTTTCTCATGGTCTTTATTTATTTGTTTATTTATTTTCTTTGTACCGGGAATCAAACTCAGGACCTTGCACTTGCCAGATAGCCACTGTACCACCGAGCTATATCCCCGGCCCTTCATGATCTTTAATATGTAACTCCAGGCCAAACTAAATCCTCCCTAGTCCTTCCTCTAATGTTGACAAACTTGAAAGTATCAATGCATCACTGATAGTTCAAATGCATACTGTCTTCTGTCATGCACACCTTCATTCAGGAAGAGAAAATATACGCATGCAATTGAAGTGGGTGAAGCGATTAGGGGGGCTAGAGGAATATTATTCAATATAGTTCTCTTCCATGTATGGCTAAGAAACAAAATATTTTGAACTTCTCTGGGCAGACTAAATGAAATGGAATTCAACCTTCTAAGAAAATAAATCCTTTTTGTTAGGAGATGGAAAAGAACTAAGTGAACACAAACAGGTGGGAAGCATATTTATTTGGTGTAGGTAGGATTTTTGTTATAGTCCAATGCCATCAAAAGTTCAGGTTTGATTAGGCTAGATATAGGTTAAGTCCTGACAGCAACATTCAAAGACAGTTGTAAATAAATATACATAATTGTACCTCCATATATCATAAACAAACTGCTGTGAATATTAATCCTGATAAGCATGATTCATAGATGAAGAAATGCCTAGCAAATGAGGATATGGTCCCAGATGTGT
Source organism: Chinchilla lanigera (assembly GCF_000276665.1). Lineage (NCBI taxonomy): Eukaryota > Metazoa > Chordata > Mammalia > Rodentia > Chinchillidae > Chinchilla > Chinchilla lanigera. The sequence goes on along the minus strand of NW_004955403.1, from coordinate 32,128,459 downwards.
CTGAGTAGTTTATGGAGCCATGGTTTTGGCTATTAAATATGGTCAGCAGGGGGCTGGGGATTTAGCTCAGTGGCAAAAGCGCCTGCCTGGCAAGCGCAAGGTCGTGAGTTCGGTTCCCGGTACCAGAGAAAAACCAAAAAAAAAAAAAAAAAAAAAAAATATGGTCAGCATCACATTTGTTCCTCTTTGGTGGAGTCTCCCCACCTTGCTCTCCAGTTGCCATGAACTGAGCGACTTTGCTCTACTGTGCCCTTCTGTCATCACAGTGCTGACTTGGAGACATCTAATTAAGGTCATAATTCCTGAAATCATGAGTTAAATTGAAAATTTCCTCTTTTACATTGTTGAGATTTTGAATTAGGTCTAGCAATGGGAAAGCTGAATGATACATAGGTAAATGTCAAAAAAACTGTTACTAAGGCAAAAACTAGACATTTGCTAGCAGCATAGACTATGTTGGATATTCTGACTCGGTGGGTTCTGGAAAGACATAGTAGTAAAACCACGTTCATATTCAGACACTGTGTTCTGAACTTGGGAAAATCAAGTGAATGATACAGATCTAAATAGGTTCAAGGTCTGGAGTATACATTTAGTCACAGTGTTTGAGGCAAATGTATGTCATGTGAATCATAAAATTGGATCTCGTATTGCACATTAAATCCTTATTTTTATTATGCTAGTGAGAATATCCACAAGCTTCATCAGGACACTGAACCAAGGAGATAATACAGTGAGGGAAATTAAACATTGCTGGCCATTAAGGAAATATCAGATCCCACAGTAGGTAACATAGAATGAATCACAGAACACTCAGTACTCACCTCTTCCAGACCCAGCACACATTACTCTATTACTTGATTGTAAATTTTTGACTTGTCCCACTTAGAATCATTATGATGTCACTTCCCGCACAAAAAGGAATAATCTTTTCTTTCCCTAGTCACTCTTCTTTCAGAGGAATTCCTTGTCCCTCCCTATATATCAACACTATTGCAGAGAACACCAATACTATTTTTCAATCTCAGAATTCCCTTATGCCTACTGCCTGGATGGTGGGCTATAATTAGTTTGGGTTACCAGTGTCATTTCCACCTCAGTGTACCATAACTTGCTCTCTTCCTTATTTTTCACTCAATCATCTCGAGTCATCCACTTAAACCACAAAAACGTGAGACGGACTTACTCTTTTTTTCTCTGCTGAGTATCATACCCATGTGCACAATCTACATGTCACCCTGAACTGGGTTATATTTTACCATACCACTCATCTTTCAATGTATATTGCCATCATTCTATGGCTAGGACTTGAAATTTATTAGCACCTTTGAGCCTGCTATAGTTTCTACCTTCATATCAATCACAGCTTGTATTCACACTTGACACTCACTTATTCATCAAATTTAAGAAGGAACCGAGTGACTTGTCTCCCTTGATCACCTCCAGTTTCAGATCCCATCTTTATAGTGTGCTTTAATCTATCTCACTTGTTTCATTCTATGACTATGGACATGAAAAATAATTTAGGGACTTTGGACCAAATAAAAGTTGTATAATAGAAAATACTAAAAGGTATGGATTCTTCTAATGATCTTCCTACTTAGCAGACACACACTGGCTCGTGTGTGTGTGTGTGTGTGTGTGTGTGTGTAGCAAAGCCTGAATAAATATTTTTGCCTCTGTACTGTAGAACTACACAGTTGCATGACTAACCCAGAAATGAATAATTGGGTCTTATTATCTTCCTGGGTCCAGTCTCCTTGATGGATTATTTTACCAGGTATCTATATGGAAAGATTTTTTACTTCAGAACTCACATGTGAAACCTCAGTGCATATTGTTCTTCAGGTATATGTAATTTAAATTCTAGAATTAGCTGCCTAATGAGTATCTCTCAGTGGAATCGAACAAGTGGCAGGTTCTTGCTCACTCTGGCCCCACCATCGCCAACTATTTTGCGTTCTCCTGAATTTCAGTGTGAATAAATTACATTTCCTTCAGTGTGCATGAGTGTTCCTCCAGTATGAATTCCTTGCCCTTGATTTCCTTGCCCTTGTTTCTATGCCCTTTCCACACTATAGAATCGTTTCATTTCTCTATTTCTGCTCAAATTATCGCCTTGGGCCTACATTATTTACTAAGCAAGAACTATACAATGGTATACTTAAACTACACAATGGTATAAGCTATACAATGGTATACTTGAAATATACCAAAGAGAAGTTCAACCCAATTTATACCAATTTCTATGGGAACCAGACGTCTATATATACATATGTTTTGAAGAGGTTACTAAGTAAGGAGGTATTTAGTAAGTGAACATAAAAAAGTTTACCTCCTATAGAGGACTATTATCAGAAAGAATAGGCCAAAACTGAAGCAGGAAGAGAAGACCAGACTATGGTAATAGTGGGGGAATCAATTTCGTGGGTAAAATGACAAGCTGACTGTTTAAATGTGCTGCGGCACTAAGCAAACTGCTCTGAGAAGCTGTGGAATTAAGTGTAGCTGTTCATTATTCTTCAAAGTTCTCCTTTAGGACTGTGAGCCAAAAGGCACGATCACACATGTGGTGGTATCTCGGTTGGAACTTAATTTGTTTTGCAATTCTGGGAAGGAGGGTGGAATGTGTGTTTGTGTGGGACAGATGGCCATGGTTATTGTCAGCGGATCTGGAGTTTGTGAGCTAAAACAAAACTTTGCTGAATACTTTTGTTTGAGAACTAAATTGTTTGCCAACAAAGCATTCCTGAACTGAGGTATTACCGCATGTTTTTTTTCAGACACAGGGTAGACCTGTAAACACCATACAGGCATTCATTTTAGAAATAAAGTTTGTTGCAGTGACAGGAGTCAAGACTAGAAATATGCTTTTGTTTTGGTTAAGTGTGACTGTTGATTGAGTGACGGCAGTTGCCCTCAGCTACTTTCCTAGCCCCAGTTATTATTATTATTACTTTAAAATTTTGGAGCAAAGCCTTGCTAATTCACGTAAGCTGGGCTGAAATCATCCTTCGTTAGGTTTCCAAAGGGATTGCATTTTAACCAGGGACCCAAAGGGTGACTAAGGTTAGGGTTTTTAACGTCCAAAATAGAAGGCAGAGAGGGTAGGTCAGAATTTGAGGGAAAGTTCAGCTTAATATTTACTTGAAAATGAGCAAGCTTGGTGTGATCCTGGTGATAGAAAATTGGTGGAAGTCATTGTCATTTTAAATTTTGCATGCCAGTGGAAATATCCATGCTGGGACAGCCTTCTCACTGGAAAATCTACCCAGGCAAACTAAGTATTGATAGAGTTCCAGAAATTCCTATCACAAAGCAAGTATACATAATACAGGTAAGGTATTATTGTTACTAAACAATTTTAAGGTTTTTTTAAAAAATATTGTTCCTGTTGAATTTATTTTCACATATTACAGAGTGAGTGTGAATGCAGCTCTTTTTGTGAGTTTAACATGGGAATCTTTGTTTGCTGGTACATCTTGCTTCCTGTGTATTCAAGGCTGCTCCTTACTATAAAGGTTAAAGTTCAGTTTGAAGCTCAGGAGTACATGTACCTTACCACTGGGGCACACACGATTTCTGCCTAGTCCCAAAGATGGCTGACATGAATCCAGTGTTTAGACTGCATTGCTTGATAATCCAAGGAATTTACCCTACATAATGCCATTTATTTTCCCTTTTAAAAATTTATTGTTTTTGATGAGTATTCATTGGTAATCATAAAGACAGGCTAAGAGTAAAAAGATATCTGTTGTGCCATAGTTTTGGAAGACAAATTTGTCTACCCTTCAAGAATTTCTTAATTATACATTTTTCTAGACTGAAGCTTCCTTTAGAGTAATCCCAGGAAACTGCTATATATAATCCAGTGATTCTTTCCTTTGTCTGTTGTGTTCTGTTATAAACCAATAACTGAGGGTGTTTATTAGTGTTATTACTAAAACTACATTTGTTTTTCTGTCATTCTCTATTGAGCAGCTCTACAAATTTTATTTTGCTCATTTTCTAATGCCTTTTTAAGTCTCTCTTTTTTTGCTGAGATACTGTGTTTCAACTTTTTTCAAGCCTGTTGACAATTGTTTGTCGAACCATTTTAATGATCACTGCTTTAAAATTGCTGCCAACTGTTTCCAACACTTTGAAGTCTCACCACTGGCATCTATTCATTGCTTTATTCATTGTTACCTGGCTGGGATTGAGGAGGTCCCTGAAGCTGACATAAGAAACCTAACCCAGACTTTTGTAGAGGAAGTTTGCAGGCTCTCTGACATCAGTGATGAAAAAGAATTTTCAGGATGCATCAGGACATTGCGAGGTTTTATTAGGCAGAGATTTTGTGATATTCTCAGGAGTGGAGTATAGGCTCAGTGAAATGAGATGCATTACTTCCTGGAAGGGGGAATATTTACATTTCTCTGGAAGGGGTAGAAACTCTGGGAAAAGGGGGCCCACAGCAGAGAATGATATTAGTCCATTCCACAGGTATGGGCATTTTTTATTTGGTAACTAAATATTATTTGGATTCTCTAGATCTGTTATATTATCTTAGGAACAGGCTCCCGATCGTTACTTTTTCACTTAAGCCAACTTATGGACGTTCAAGATTTCCAAAGAATTTTGAGTGTGATGGGTATGGATGAGAAAGAGCCTAAATCGCAAAAGAATGTTAAGAAGAGACTTTGAATGCTGCAGTCTTCTTCAAAGTACAATTTTTGGTTAAGATTTCATTGCCTTTTTTCTACTAACCTTTTATTTCTTCTATCCTACCTCAGTTTCATTTTACTTCCCTTTGGTTCTTGCTATCAGATGTGATTTTTCAAGTGCTACACTGAATATTTCCCCCACGCTCCTAGGTATTTTCTTTGCACCAAATGTAGAGTAGGGAGGCCCGCTTTTCCCTAGAGGCCTGCCAACCAAGACCTCTATAATTGCTTAGGGTCAGATATGAAAACCCATCATATGTTGTTATTTTGGTGAAAATCTGGACTTTTCAAGGTATAAAAAAAGGACTAAGAACAAGTTATATGCTAAAATTTCCAACAGATTTTGAAAAGGAGATAAACTGCTAAAAGTTGTTTTACAACAAAGGAATAATTGATCACAGCCAGAAGGAGTTGTGGTTTTCAAAGTGCAGTTACAAGTCACAGCTATAATCCCAGTTGTTGGAAAACAGGTAGGAGGTCAAAACCAACCTGGGCTGCATAGGAGTTTCAAGCCAGTCTAGAGTTTTAAGTTCTGACTCAAAGACAAGAAGAAAAACAAGAAAAGATTCACCTGTTAATTTGTTTTGACAGCACATTTCTAAGTCTTATCCACAGAATCTTCGATCTGTGCATTTTGGAATGGGTATATAAAAACCCATTGAAAGCAGATATCCAAGTGATTCTGCTACTACTGATTGGCAAAAAACGTTTTTAGCATAGATGGCAAAAGTGGAATAAAAGATTCTCCTGAACCATGCTGGAAATGTACAAAAAGAAACCAAAGAGAATGAAAGAAGCTTCCATCCAACAAGGAGAAAAGCAGGAATTTGCTCAAACAGTCATCAAAAGAATGAACAGGTAAAGGCGGCTAATTGCTTTTCTATTTGCTCATTTGATCCTAAGAACCATTTTACAGTACATGATGCTTTTTATAGCCACTAGACAAATAAGCTCATTGAGGTCACAGTTTTAGCAACAAACCCAAGATGTCCTCAGGCAGTTGCTCTTTGCGGAGCCCTCCACTCTGCTGGCTGTTTGTCTCAGTCACCAGTCAGTGCTTATAACTTCCTTCCTTGTATCCTCCTGGTGGCAATGCTTCTGCTAGACCAGAAACACAGAGGTTTAATTTGAATAACTCTCATTCTCTTTTGCCTTACTTTTTGACCCTACCTTCTTCCCCTTTAAGCCTTTCATGCCAAAGAACCCTTATTTTAGCTTTTTTTCAGCCTTATCTATCCTTCTGTATCTCCCTATAACTCTGATTTTCTCTTCTGACCTCTCCTGTCAGCAGCTTTGAATTAAAAACATAAGAAAATCAAGTAGACAAACAAACATGGGAATGAAATACTAAGGCCTGGCACTAATAAACTTTCTGTTTCTTATTTTGATTTTCAGTTAAAATAAAACTTGCTCATTTCTAATGAGCAACCCAAAAGTGAACACTTTGAATAGCGTCTGTTCGTATCTTATGCTAAAATAATGCTTAGCTGTGTCTTCTGAACTTTGATGAGTTCAGTACTCTGTTCCAGAATAGTCACATTTATAACCTCCACAATTTTTTTAGATTTCAAGAGGGGTTTATCACCTGCCCTATGACCGATTGTTTATTTCATAGATTTGTAGCATTTTAGCAGTGAAATTAAGCCGTTTATTTTTAGAGTAACATAGGCAGCTGCACTAATTACCTCTGTAAACACTAGTATCTTAGTCATAAACTGAAATTTGTTAAAGGGAGGAAAACAAATTAGCTGATTACACAGGATGCACAATGAAATATTTTTTTCCTTGCTAAAGGTGTTTCCCCACGCTGCTAGCTGAAAAATTAAATTTCAAATTGCTTTAACTTTAGCAAATATACATTCTCTTCTCTGCCCAAGAGAGAGGAAACTTCTTCAAACTATGATTTAATTATAAACCTCTTTAAACAAAATTTGCATTTCTGACTCACTGCTGTTCATGTTATTTCATCTTTGATAGTTTTTAAAGTGTGGGAAGAATTTGCCAGTTAGAAACTGCCCCTCACTAAGTGCCCCTTTATCCACAAAAGGTAATAATTCTGATCAAGAAATTTAGCTCAAAACAAAGAATAGCAAAACTGCTTTTGGAAACTGGACCATGGGATTTATTTAATGAAAGCACTAGGAATCTCTGCCCAGCTGAGTGTGGTGGCACATGCCTGTAAACCCAGCACTCTGGAGGCTGAGACAGGAAGATCTCTGTGACTTCAAGCCCAGCCTGCGTGAGTTCAAGGTGAGCTTGAAATTTATAGCAAAACCCTGTCTCACAAAAACAGAAGAGAGAGAGAGAGAGAGAGAGAGACAGACAGACAGACAGACAGACAGATAGACTCTGATCAGTTTTCAGGAGGCAGAGTATCCTTATTGCTCTTTCCATGAATGTATTCTAGGATGCTCTAAAGTTATCAAATTTATGATTCTCAAAGTAGACTTTTATGTTGTATCTTGGAGTTGGAAAAAGATCATTGACATTTGGAATCACTGTCAATCTTTGTTTAGATTTCTTGTCTATCAGGAGTTCATAGCAAAATATGGAGATAAAATGATCATTAGTGACAATATATGCGGGAATGCTGCCTTCAGGTGAGATCCTGATCCTGAGTAATTGCATATAAATATTTAGGCCTCTATTTTATTTACTTCATTATTTTGTAGAACTCTTGTATTGCAATCACCATAAATATCAGTACACTTTTAGAAATAGAGGCACAAAGCAATATTGAAAATAAGATTTATGGATGTGAATATCCTAAAATAGAATTCAGTTTGATGTGAAACTTAAAAGCTCTGACATAAGACTAAAGTATAATTAAATCTTTCAGCCACATTATACATTTGAATAAATGAAAAAGCAAGCAAATAAAAAGACTTTCTGTACGGTACGATCCAGGGTACTAAGCTCATGTATTGCTTCTTTGCCTTCGGAAGACAAACTGTTCCCTCGGTGGAGGCCTCCTGTCTTCCCGTGGATTTCCCTCCTTTCACCTGCGACTTAGATAATGTGGAGCACAACAGAAGGGAGACTGGCTAGTCCCCTCTTTCTTTGCGGGAGGACTTGAGTATATCCAGTAACCTCCAGGAGAGAAACACAGCTCCAGTAGCCCTTAATTGCAATAGATCATATGCAGATTTTATAGGTAATAACCAAGAAGTTCAATGAAATTTACTGTTTATGTAGTGAGTCCCTGTTATAGCCTCATTGAGTGCTATTTAGAACGTTTACTAGAGAGCCATCAGGGCTTTTACCTATGTGAAAGCCGTCTGTTAGCTTGACTATACATATTCAGCTGCTTCTTTTGAAAAAGGGATAAAAACAGATACAATGACTAAAGCCGAACTTAGCTTCATAAGTAATTTGTATATTGAAATGATGGATCCTTTTGAAGGAAATGGTTAAGATATAGTTAGCCAACATGGTTGAAATTGGATTGTGTTTGAAGTCCTTTTGAAATGTTTTTCACTTTTGAGAAAGGGTCCCATGATGTTTGTAAACTGCCCAGGCTGGGCTTGAATTTACCGTCTATTGCCTCTGTCTTCCATAGGGCTGGGATTATAGGCACACGGCCCTATGCCCACCTGGACAATCTTCCTGAATTTACTAAGTGAAAACTGAGATATCAGTGTAGTCTGCCTTGATCTTATGAGTGTATTTTTCCTGAATGCCTGTATATATCCACCTTTTTTGTGAAACAGTTTTGCTTTTCCCTTGTTCTATATATCTTTATGTGCCATTTGTGATTTTGTTCTTTTTTGAAATTGTCTGGAAAACATTTATTCTCCATTTAAATGTAATGCATATTTTCTTTTATGGTTTCTATGTTTCATGTCTTTTTACAAATGTCTCTCCTAATTTTAAGCTAATAAATAACTGTCTTATGATTTCTTCATGTCTTTATGTTTTCATTTGTTATATTGTCTGTAAACAAACTAAGATTTATTCTAGTATAAAGTTAGGAAATATAAATATACATTTATTTTCATAGATTGCTCATTGTAACACTAGTCGAAAGTACATTTTCCTTCCTTAATTTTAAATAACATTTAGTTTCTTTCAAGTTCTTGTATGTACTTATGTCTCTTTTTAGATTTTTCTTTTGTGATATATTAAATTTTTTAATTTGTCTGGTTCATATTATGCTTGTTCAATGAATAAAGGATTATATTTTGACATGTCTTATAGGACAGAATTTTTGTAATTGTGTAACCATTATAAATTAAATTATATGTAGTTGCTACTTTAGCAACATTGATTTTACTTTAATGCAGAATGATATGTCTGTCCACTTATTATACCTTTTAGCTATTTGGGGTTTTCTTTTTAAAATTTTTCTCCTAAAAAATCTTGTGTATTTCTTCTATTGAATAACAATTTCTAGTGCGTGATGCGTGTGCCTAAATCTACATGGTCTGATACTTCAATAAATGTTTCACCTATGTCACTGTTATCTATTGATATAAATAGTTCTATCACCCAGAGAGTTCCTGATGTCCACTTCCAAAGTTCACCACTCAGAGACAAACACCATTTAGTTTTCATCGTAGCTGTTGTCTTAAAATAATTTTTGTTTCACCCATCTTGCTATGTTTGTCAGTATGTACATTGCTGAATATTATTCCATTTTTTGAATACACCATAGTTTTCATTCTCCTGACTTAAGGACATTTTGCATAATTTTGGTCTGTACATATTCTTATATCGCTTCTGAAAATATATAGATGTAAACCTGGCAGATTACATGTCCATTGTATGCTAACATGGTAAGAACTGTCCAATTATTTATCAAACAGTGTGAAAACCTTTAGGATTTCAGTCCTATGTGATAGGGTTGGTTTCTCAATTCATGGACACTCAATGTTGTGTGAGTTTTAACCCAGTTGTGTGAGTGTGCAGTGTTATCTTGCAAGCTTAATTTGCCTTCTGTGCTTTTTCATAACTAATGACATTAAACATTTTTCCATGTAAATATTGGCTATTTGCATACCTTCTTTATCAGAGAGTCTCCTCAATTGTTTGTTATTAGCATGTTTGTCTTCTTCAAATAGAACTACTGTTGACATGATTCATATAAAATTCACCCAGTAAAAGTGAACAGTCTGAGCAAGTCATGAAAACTTCTTTATAATTTCCCCCCTCGTATAGCTTTGGGTTTGATTTGCTCTTTTCTCTTGAAGTTTGAGGTTCAACATTAGTGTGTTTATTTGAGCTTGTTCTGTTTTCCTAATGTGAAAGTTCATCACTATAAGTTTCCCCCTAGGACTTTCATTGCATAAGTTCTGGTGTGTTGTATCGGTATTATCATTTCATTGAATATTGTTTAATTTCATCTTCAATTTCCTCTGCTGCCCATTGGTTGTTCAGAAATGTGTTGTTTAATTTCCATGTGTTTATGTAGCTTTTGTGATCTCTCTTTTTCTTTGATTTCCAGGTTCATTGTGCTATAGTCAGATAATATGCCTGGGATGATTTCAATCCCTCTACATTTACTTAAACATGTAGCTAAATCTTGGAAACAACCCAAATGCTCATCAATCAAGAAAGAATGAAAAAGATGTGTGTTTCTTTTAAATAAAGTGGAGCACTACTCAGCCATAAAGAAGAGTAAACTTGAGACTTTTAGAGGTAAATGGATGCAGCTTGAGACCATTTTCATAAATGAAATAAATCAGACCCAATAGTGTAAACACTGTATTGTCTCACTAGAGTGAGAAACTGAATGATTAGAGAAGATCAAAAATGTACAACAGATAATGTGAATGGGGAAGAAACTGTTCAGAAGAAAAGAGAAAATGGGAAGGGGGAAGGGGAAAGAAAGGAAAGGATAAGGAAAAAAATATATATACACACATGATTGTTAAAATAGTAATAGCTATTTTCTCTTATTGAAAGGACAGCTTTGAGCTAATGTTGCTTGGACAATGTTTCATGCCATCTTCTGCTGTCATTGTTTTATGCCATCTTGTACTCACTGCATATTGGAGACAACAATATGCAATGTTATTAGCCTGTTATGAATCTCTGTTTCATTATTATTATTTTTCCTTTTCAAATAAAAGAAAGAAAGACAAATTCATGCATTATCTTAACCAACACTAAAATTAAAACATACATCCCATCACCTAACAGATTTCTTCTTGCCTCTGTCCTAACCCCACCAGTTTATTTCCCTCAGATGGCTACTGAGACACTTTCTATAGCTACTGATTCATTTTAATTGCTCCAGAATTTAATATGAATTACATTTGCCATATACGTTTTCATATGTCTGGTGTAATATTGACATTCAACCATGTTGTGATACATTAGCAGTCGGATTATATTTACTCTTAAGAGTATTCCATTAAGTGTACTGGTTATAATAAGTTTTATCCATTCATTTGCTGATCAATTTCATGTTATCATGGGTGTCTGGGAATATGCATCACTGTTTTGAATGTGTTTATATAATTATTTGTCTCAACAGGGTGAACTGTCAAATGTTCAAAATTTTGCTGTTTATAGTAAACCAGTAAATCTTTCTATATTCCTGCAGCAACGTATAAATGTTCCCATTGCTTCAAAGCATCACAAAGAGTTCTTGTTTTTAGTCTGTCCTAGTTACTTTGCTGACACAAAATACCTGACACCAAAAATTAAGAAAAAATAATTTATTTAGCTCAGGGTTTGTGGAGGTTTCAGTCTGTAATCAGCTGGCTCCAAGACAGGGTAGCATGGTAAGGGGCAACTGTTCAAAGTGGCAGAAAACAGCAAAAGCAGCAAGAGCAAAAGTGGGGAGAACATGCCTCTTTTCCTCCTTATACTGTACACAGGATACCAGCCCACACCATCTTGGTGCCCTCCTCTTCACAAGCTCAGGATGTTTACAAAGTGAGGACCCTGGCTCCCTGTTGAGTTCCTTAGTCTAAATTTCTGAAGTTGACAAAATGAACAATATCCTAGAGCAGGAAGGGCATGTCCACTGCACAGTAGGACAGAGAACTGCTGAGTTACTTACTTAAGCTTCTAGACTTCTCAGGTTGATACAATCTATCAACCACTACAGTCTTTTTAATTTTAGCCATATCATGGATTTTCTTGTCCCTTCTCATGGGCTAAATTTATACTTCATGGATGATTAAATGTGCTCAGCACCTTTTCATATTCTTACTGGTTATTTCAATATTTTTTTAGTGTTGCTTCAAATATTTTAGATGTTAAGTGGTTTGTTTCTTTAGGGTGGAGGTGGAACAGTTATTTATATATTCTGGATACTTATCATTTGCAAAATGCAGTATCAAAATATTCTCTTGCCGTTTGAAGTTAGTCACCAAAATGTATATTTGCAGATAAGTTAGCAAGAATTTACAAAATGTGGAAGTACAGAAACTTCCTTACCACAGCATTTCATTTTAATAAGGCAAGGCTTCTGTAATAAAACATCATATAATTTAATCTCAGTTGAGAGGCTCCTTTCTTAATTCTTCCCTTCTAAGTGTAAAGAGCAGAAGGATTAAGATCAGCTGCAAAAGTACTTCTGTTTCACTATTGAGCTTGATTCAGGTGGAACTTCCTTCCTAACCAAGTTAAAGCCTAATTCTTTTCCTATAAAAAAAAGGATTGTCTCTTCTATATTGTTAGTAGAAATTGTCACTTTCTGACTCCAAGTCCTCTAAAAAACTGCTGCCAAAACTTTTTCAAACCTATTTTAAAGAAATTGATGTTCACTAAGATGAAATGTTTTGGATCTTTATATCGCACAGCTAATTGTGAAGAACGTGAAATCACATATTCTGTACATGTATCAGGCCTCCTAAAGCGGATATAGTGAGCTACTAAGCTCAGAATTCTTTTTTTTTTTTTTTTTCTGGTACCGAGAATTGAACTCACAACGTCACGCTTGCCAGGCAGGTTCTGTGCCGCTGAGCTAAATCCCCAGCTCTCTCAGAATTCTTTGTTGTGAGAATCTTACAGTATTACTCAGTATTTCAGGTTATTTCAGGGATCACTGCAAATCTGTGAAATTAACAAAAATTGCCATAGTTTTATTTACATATAATTTTGTGTTTATATATTTATAGCCTCCTAAGATGAATGTTCAATGAACACATAAATGAATAAAGTAGAAGAATACATTTTCCAGTGCTGTATGTTGTATGACATTCTGGATATGTTAAAGAAAGCATTCACCTCAAGATTCTCCAATTTGATTTAATTATCCTCATTTTTAGGCACAAGCAATTTCATACTTTTGGATAAATGTAGATTTTATGAAAGTATACCCGATTTTTGAGGCATAAGTGACATTTACTAATAACTGCTTCATGTAGTTAGAACAGCTCTACTTATTTTTCTCTAGTAGTTCGAAACACATCTGTAAAACAATGAACTGCATCTTGATTTCAACTTATCATTATAGTGTTTTTTGGTAGATTACATTTCAAAAGAATGTGATTATGATAAAGAAAAGTCAAGTCAATATATATGTTTGTTCTTTCAGCAGATTCATAATTGAGTAAAACAAAGTCAACATCCCTATATTCTCACCAATAATAATGAGGAAAAAAAAAAAGAAAATAATTAGAAGAGAGCCTCTGATGAGGAGGCCTGATTGCGCATGCAAGCTTAGCATTAGCTCTGCACTCTACACCTGCTTTATGTCCAGTGCACATACACTGTGATATTTTCATTTTGTTTGTTTGCAAAGAAAGTGGGCATGTAGCACATAAAAATGAAAACCTCTCCTGGTCTAAGATTTTACGTATTTTAAATGAGAATATTGAAGAGCGTACAGTCAATTTGAACACTCCAAACATACCATATGAAATGAGTCCTACAATGTGAGCCCCATCCACTGTGCATGAATCAGTTCACATAATGTAGAAAGGAAGAGTCTCACTAACTTTGCGGGCTTGTTCATATGTTGTTTATTTATACATGGGTGAGGATTTTCTTTCTCACTTACAAAAAATAGAAAGCATCGGGTTAAATAGATATGCAATTCTATAGAAACCTTCCACAAGTCTTTTCTCATTCATTTGTTACACCATGTTGTGCATAGCTAATGTAAAATAAATTTATCTTAGCCATGTGGACAGATGTGTGGGCTCTAAGAATACTCATATCCCACTGTAATGTCTTGCTGCTGACTTCTTGATTTCAGAGAAAGATTTAAATTGTCAGTGTGCTTTAAAATTGAAACTTCTTCAGACAAGGACTGCATCTTTACAGAATTTGGATCTTTCTCCAAGATTTTGGAATGTAAAATCAGAGTAAATAATTCTGGAATTTTAAGCCAGCCCACTAAATTCCCACTCTTCTTTTATTGTATGTAGTTGTAATTACCAAATAGCCAAGTAGCTTCTCAACCAATCTATAAATCCAAACTCTTCTAGCTAGAGAATTGTACGATGTTCATACAACCAGTACATGCCAGGATGAGCATCTGGGAATGGGAAGTGGTATACCGCACTTCTAGGCTGATATGGTTAGAAGTGAGTTTGCCCTATTCATTCTTGTCTGTCACAGTTGGGAGGAAAGAACCTGAATGTCCCAGGAGATAGCAAGATCACAAGAGGGAAAGAGGTTGTCTCTGTGAATAACAGGCTGGAGGACAGCACTTATACATCCTAGCAGACTGCTGCATGAGTAAGGAAATAAGTATATTTAGCCATGTGAATGTACTATTGTTGTGTGGGATTTTCCCCCCACACCAGTTAGGTTTCCTTGATTTAAATACTCCACATTTCTGTAGGATCCAGGCCGTGAGCTATATTTCTTGGTCTATAGTGTGTGAACAGATTTCTTGCACTCTCTTGTATATCATTCTTTGTGTGACTATTATAAAAAATCTTATAAAATATGTGTCCTGTATTATATTGTTCCCTTGCAATATCCCCCCAAGCATAATACATATGCCAATTCAATAACACCCTCCTAAACAGCCAATGTAACAGATGAAATTAAAGAAAAAATTAAATTATATCTATGATCAAACAAAAAAGCAAATACAACATTTCAGAGCCTGTGGGACACAATGAGTGCAGTCCAAAGTGGGAGATTTGTAGCAGTGAATTCTCATATCACGAAAACAGAACAAGCACAAATAAACCACCTAATATTACATCTTAAGCTTCTAGAAAAAAAAGAACAAGTCAATCCCCAAACCCATACAAGGGAGGAAATTATAAAGATCAGAGCAAAAATCAATGCAATGGAGACTAAGAAAATAATATAAATAATTAATGAGTTGAAGAGGTTAGCCAACCTTCTCAAAAAGAAAGGAAAGAAAGATCTCAGATTCATGCAGCAAGGGATGTAAAGGGTGAAATCACTACAGATTTTGGAAGATCACTTTTGGAAGATCATCAATACCTACTTTGAAAATCTTTACTTGCATAGGATGGAAAACAGAATAGAACGGACAAATTTCTAGTCTCACCTGTCTATCCTGTGCACCCTAGTTGGGACCCTACTGTTTTGCTGGTATTCCTTTTGGTCCCTGGGCCTTCCAGGATAACTTCACCTCAGTCATGGAGGGGAGGGCCATTCTCTGGGCCTTCTGGTGCATCTCACCTGGGTCCCAGGCAGTGATGGTGATGGGAACGGTTACCCTCTTCAGTGCCCTTTTATAAGCTATTTTTAATAAGTCCAATTAGGCACAAGGAAATTGGGACCTTTTCAATAATCTATCTGTATTATTTCTAAATTTAAGACCTGTTTTCATATTTTAATCTTCAATTCAATGCTTCAAACCTAATCCTTCTAACATTTTAGAAAAGTTTTAGAGCTTTGACATCTACATCTTTCCAAGGGATCATGGCCCCTCCTTCACACCTCTTCACTGAATGACTTTGCCATAGCACATTGGCTTCAAACTTATATGTTTTGTTTTGTTTTGATGTGATTTGATTTTCTCCTGTGCAAACTGTGATGCAATTGCACTATATACCCTGTTTCTGGGGCATACGCTCTAATTTACGTGTAGGCTAACTATATGTAAACTAGCCATTAGAGCAATGTTCATTGGAAAATGGAATTAGAGGAAGAGTAAGATAGGGCAACAGAGTAAAGAAAGCTTTGGGTAAATACAAGCATTTTTAACACTTTGGAGGACAGAGTATATACACTCCTCCAAAATGAAATTTAGCTAAAAGAAGGTTGAAAGTTTAGGAAAAAATTACCTTCAAAAAAAATCAGACTTTTCTTAGAAAAGGGTAATCATGGGGACATGCTAAGCAGTAGAGTGACTTAATCATATTTACTGTTAAATACATTTTGCTCTGACTTTATCATGAGGTAAGGTTGATGAGGATAGGTAGTATGTGAATTAAATTTAAATTTAACTTCTAAGAATTTTTACTACTATTATTGGTGTAAATAGATTTGGAAAATATATATCTGAATCTGAGGACAACTAATGTGTGGAAAGTTGTTATTTTAAGATTTAGAGATAGAAAAGGTACTTAAATCTAGAATTTCAAAATTAGCATGTAATACATAATCAAGAAGATACTAGACAAGGGTAAGAAAACTTCGTACAATCACCAGCTCTACAGACTGCCTTGCAAGGTAGCACAGGTAGGGCCTCTACCCCTCTGAGCTTCTGTGTCTTCTGCTGTAATGAATTTATAATGTTTGCGGTATCATCCTTTGTTCCTACTGAAGGCAGCATAGTATGTAATGCGCTATGACAAGTGGCTATGCTTTGTTGCAATAAAAGTGGCTCAAAGTAAAACTTAGGTGAAAATAATCTTTGGAGTTTACTAGTTATGGTTCCCAAATTGTATTTTAAAGAGATCTTGGCATTCTGTGAGGCTCTATCGAAAACCTTTTCATAAAAGGCAATATTCCACTGTATATATTGCTGCTATTCTGGGTATGGATGATTGGATCAAACACCAAAGAAAACTCAAATAAAGCAGATCTGAATATGAAACTCATGGTGATGAAAAAGAAGATGAAAAAGAAGCATGGTAGTAGAGAGACAAAGAATAGTTATATGATAAACAGAAGGTGAGATACCTGACATGGTGTCACATACCTGTTATTACACCTCTCTGTGAGGCTGAGGTATGAGGGTTTCAAACTTAAGCCCAACTTGAGCAATATAAATAGATCCTGCCTCAAAAATAAAAGCAATACAAAAAGGCTTGAGGATGTATCTCAGCAAGAAAGTGCTAAATTCAATCCCCAGTAAAACACACACACACACACACACACACACATATTCTCCCCAGGAAAATAACAAAAACTGAATGCAGACAGAAGGTGCAGTGAGGAATTAACTACAGGCATCGGGACAGGAATCAGATAAAAATGAGAAGTGTGAAGACACAAGCAGTTACAAACTGCTTCTTTGCAGAGGTACCCAGGAAGAATAAATGTTCATAAATGACAGATTACATAATAGCTATCTGACAATATGAAAGACACAAAATGGCAGGAAAGGACACTGGATAGAGGCAGAGCTAAGGAGCAGACTGTCAGAAATCCTCACAGCCATAAAAAAAGGAAACAAAAATAGACTGAAGAATAGCATTCTAAGAAAAAGTCAGTACAAAAAGGAGCTGAATTCTATGATATCAGAGGTTCTTATGGATGGAACTGTATCTTCTGAAAATTTATATTAAAGCTGTAAGTCTCAATGTGACTGTATTTAGACATGGAGAGCTGACACTGGTTGTTAAAGTTCAGTGAGGCCATAAAGGCACAGACCTAATCCCAAAGGACTGATGTGCTCATAAGAAGAGGAAGAGGCAGGGCTGGGGATTTAGCTCAGCGGCAAAAGCACCTGCCTGGCAAGCACAAGGTCGTGAGTTCGGTTCCCGGTACCGCAGAAACACCAAAAAAAAAAAAAAAAAAAAAAGAGGCAGAGGCACCTGAGCCTTCTATCTGATCACAGAGGAAAGGCCATCTGAAGACACCAGGAAAAGGTGATTATCTGCAAGCCGGGAAGAAAGCTGTCTCTGGAAGGTGAACCTCCAGAAGCTTTGATCTGGGGCTTCTAGTCTCCAGAATTGTGAAGAAACACATTTCACCGTGTGAGCCCTCCAGCCCAGGGTATTTTATTTTGGCAGCATGAGTAAACTAACACAGCATAGATATTGGGCTTCTATTCTAATTTTAGTCTTTGCTTTTTACTAAATTCATTCTGTCTCAGGGCTCTCTCAGTACGACAAAAAGTCTATGGCAGACTTAGAAAGGTTCCAAAGCACATAAGTGAAATAAAATGGGTGCATTTCAAGAGAAAACTCGATTTTCTGTGCACTCACTTCAGACATTAGTGCTTATGTTTTCAGTTATGATGGCAGAGCCTGGGGTCGATATTAGTTTCTTTTCTATTAGTTTATCAATCCATTACTACTCATCAATCCATTAATCCTCAATAGGAAAATTACAAGTGTGTTCAGATCATGTATTTTCACAAAAACAGTTCAGTCTAGATGCTTACAAATCAATTAATTAAAATTATGTCGAAAGAGTGATTTCAAAATCTGCAAGACTAAGAGAATCAATTTGGAAGCAAATCTGATTAATAGAGCTACAATGGTAAATGAAAGAACATTAATCAGAAATCCATGAATACTACTCAGCCATAAAGAAAGATAATTTTGGACTTTTATATGTAAATGGATGCAACTAGAGACCATGTTCATAAGTAAAATAAATCAGACTCACATGTGTAAGTTTGGTATTGTCTTCCTGCTGTGATGAACTGAAAAGAGTAAAGAAGGTCTAAATTGCACGTTAGATATTGAGAAATGGGAAGAAATTGTTCAAAAGGGAAAAGAAACTAGGATGAGGAAAAGGTGAAAGGAATGAAGTGAAAGAGGTAAACATAAAATACAAGAGAGTTATACTACTACCTTCTCTTAATTCATTGAAAAGAAAGCTATAAAGAAAGATAATCTCAAGGCTTTCATAGGTAAATGGACACAACTAGAGATCATACTCCTAAGTGAAATAAATCAGACCCAAACGTACAAACATCACATTGCCTCACTACTACAAGAACCTGAAAGAGTGAATGGAGTCTAGAAGGTACAATAGACATTGTAAAATGAAACTGCTCAGGGCTAAAGAACAACTGGGATGAGAGAAAAGAGAAAAGAAACAGGGAAAAAATATGTATATATGTATACACAGGATAGCTAACATTTGTACTATTGACTTTTATTGCTCTGTTAAAGGGAACAGTTAATGTTTAAGTGTTTGATCAATCTTACATGTCTATATTTGTTGATCTGAGTATCCAATTTGATGATATCAAAATATTATACACCAACCATTGCTAATTTCCTATCAGCTTGTCTGAAATTCTGTATTGCTTGTATTGTTTTTGTCTCATTTTCTATATGTGAGTGTTTGTTAATAAAAGAAAAGAAAAGAGAACAAAAGAAATGTTTGGAGATTTTTATAAGCTCATAAATTGTATGCTGATTACTTTAAAAATAACAATGCTCAATGTATTAACTGTTATTTTCCTATTTTTGTTATGAAATTTTGTTTTAATAGTTTTCCTTAAAAAAAAATATATATATATATATTTGTAGGTTAATCTGTTTCCAAGTTTCTCCTGATACTGGAAAAAGATGAATTAAGCACACAGGCTCTAGGTATGATTATAGTTTCATATTGATTTTCTGCCCAGAGGTAACTCTAAGGAGCAAGCTCATTTCCTAGCACTCTGAGTTCTTTTATTTTAAATACGTGTTGAAAACAAGTGTCAAGGACATTGGTATTCAATGAAAATGTCGTTGTTTACAAACGCTTTGTTTGTTTGAAACTTTGTTTTCTTTTGTACCAGGGATCTCACTGAGAAGCTCTCCACCACAGAGCTACATCCCCAGTCATTTTAATAGTTTTGTTTTTTGTTGTTGTTGTTTGTTTGTTTGTTCTTTAGATAGGTTTTTGTTGTATTGCCAAGACCTGGCTCAAACTTTCAGTCCTGCTTCCTCAGTTTTTCTCTGTGCTGTGATTACAGGTGTGCACCGTCATACCCAATGACTTCTCAGGTTGCATTCATTTTGCTCCAGTGACTCAAGTTTATCTTTTATGGCACAGAGGTACTCCACTGTGAGTAAGTTTCACATTTTCTTTATCCATTCATCTGTTGGTGAACATATAGGCTTCTTCAAAGTTTTTCCTATTAAGATTAGCACTGCGATAGTCATGGGTATCCATGTATCCCTGTAATATGTTTTTAACTCTCTGGGGAAGATACTACATGGAAGGGAATAACTAGGTAAAATGGAATTTCTGGTTTTAGTTTTTGAGGAATCATTATACTTTTTCCATAGTGGTTGTATAAGTTTAGAATTGTACCAACTGTGCATAAGATTTCTATTTATCCTGCAGTCTAACCAACATTTGCTACTATTTGATTTCTTGAGATAGTCATTGTTTCTGGAGAAAGCTGGAATCTCTGTGCTGTTTTAATTTGTATTTCTCTAATGGCCATAGAGTTTGAAATTTTACATTTATTTGTTGGCCATTTGTTCTTGTGAGTAGTGTCTACTTTTTCACTTGTCCAATTTTTATTGGGTCTTTTATTTCAGGAATATAATTTTTTAAGTTTTTAAAGTATATTCTAGATATTTTTGTGCTCCCTGAAGAATAGCTGGTAAATAATTTTCCCATTTTGTAGGTTGTCTCTTCACTTTGTTGAATGATTCCTCTGCTGTGCAGAAACTTTTTCATTTGCTATGATCCCATTTGTTGATTCTTGGTACTGTTTCTTGTGCAATTGAGGTTCTGTTCAGAAAGGCTTTGCCTAACTATATGTATTTAGCAATTTCAGCTATCTAATCTTCCATGGGGTGAAGCATTTCTGTTTTATCATTTGAGTCTTTGATGCATTTTGATTTCAATTTAGTTCATGGTGAGAGATATGGGTCTATACTGAGTCTTGTGCATGTGGATAGTCAGTTTTCCTAGCATTTATAAAAGAAGCTATCTTTGTTCCAGTGTATGTTTTTAACCACTTTATCAAAGAACAGATAGCTGAATGAGCCTGGAGTTATTTCTGTATTCTCCATTCTATTGCACGGATCCACATATCTTTGTTTTTTTTTCTTCTGCCAATACCATGCTGTTTTTATCACTGTAGCTTTACAGTATAATTTAAAGTCTGAGATTGTGATGCCTCTTCTTTCATGCTTGTTGCCCAGAATTGCTTTTGCTACTCTGGGTCTCTTCTGGTTGCATAGGAATTTTAGAATTCTTGCCTCTGGTTCTATGAACAATGCTTTTGGTATTTTGATTGAGAAGGTGATAATTCTGTGTATCCATTTTGGAAGTATGGTCATTTTCACAACATTTGTTCTGCTTAACCAGGATCAGAGAATATCTTTTCATTTTCTGATATCTGCTTTGAATTGCTTTTTCAGAGGACTGCAGTTTTGGTTGTAGAGATCTTTCACCTCCTTGTTTAGGTTAATTCTTATGAATTAATTTTCTTGGTGCTACCGCAAATAGTATTATTTCCCTAAACTCTTTCTGGTTGAGTTCATCATTGGTGTAGAGTAACACTATTTCTTTTTGTATCCTCTTATGCTTCTGAATTTTGTGATTAATTCTGAGTCTTTTGGTAGAGTTTTTCAGCTCTTCTGTGTAGAAGAGCTTGATATCTGCACATAACGGTGATTTTACTGCTTCCTTTCCTATAAATACATGTATATGTCCGTTTCATCTCTTTCACTTTGAGATTTCAGAGGCTAATATTTGGAGAACTTTACTGAACAGGAGTGGTAACAATGGACGTATTTGTCTTGTTCCTAAAGTTAGAGCAGAAGCTTTGGTTTTTTTCCCAGTTGATATGGTGTTGGCTATTAGTTTGTCATAACTGGTTTTTATCTGATTGAGATAAGGTCTTTCCATACCTAATTCTTCTTTTTTTCATGAGTAGATGGTGGGTTTTTCCAAAGGCTTTTTCTGTATCGATACAATTATAATTATTGTTCTTATTCCTGTTTATGTGAAATAAAACATTGATTCATTTGCTTGCATTGAATCATTCCTGTGTCCCTGGGATAAAATTTACTTGGTCATGATATATAGTCTTTTTGATTATTTGTTGCATTCTCTTTGCCAGTAACTTGATTCTCTACACTATCATTGGGAGGATATTTTACTAACTGAACTTTTTCTCACACTTTATTAGTGCACATTGTTTGTACAAATTGATGCCTTTCATTTTGGCAGGTTTGTAAATGCACACAATGTGCTTTAAATATTTCCCCGCAGTACTTCTCTCACCTCACTCTCCTCCCTAGTTTCACACCTTTTTGAGGTGGTCTCAATATTTAAAAGTTATTTTAATCATATTCATGCCTTCCTATTACCTCCTTTTAAAATGACAAATCTAGACAGAGCATTAATGCCACTGATGTCAACTGAGACGCCTCACTGTCCCTTGTATTCCAGTTTTCTAATTGGAATTTTCCCTTCGTGTCTCCTCATTAAAGTCTTCTTTTTGCAGGATCTACTTTTTCAAGCCTCTAAACATGCCTGATCATTTTATGATAATTAAATTTATGTATTTTCATTAATGTGTTAAATATTTTCTTGTTTTTCCTGGTGTGGTGGTGGTGGTATGTGTGTGTGTTTGTATTGTACTGTATTGTATTGTATTTTAAAAGGAAGATCTAGAAAGTGGAAAACCATCCGCAATAAGAGAATTTGTGATAGCACTTCTGCAGACACTTTTGAAATGTTCAAACTGTGCTTAAAATTAGTAAATCTTATACTCTGTATTATATTGCAAATATCAGTTCTGCGTTCTTTACCCTTACGCATCGTCTTAAAACCCTACTAATCTAACTTTAAAGTGAGATGAATGTGTTTTCCCTTAGAAGTTTCAGAGATTAAGATGGTACAGGATATTCCTTCTCTGGAAGTACAATAAAGAGTGTGTTTCTCTATTATTCTGTCCTGCAGCACTCTGAACATTGCCATATATTTGCAGAACTTGCAACAATAATTGATATTTGCAGTGATAACACTGAAATGTGAGGTTCCATTGAGGCTCATAAGCCAATCAACAAAGTACAGTTCTACTTCAACCCAGACAATACACATATAAAATATGTATATTTATTAACATAAATAAATACTTGATTAATAACATCTTTCCTTGCCTTTTTGTAGGTTAAAGGATTTTTATTGACTAAGACTTTCAAGGTAGGGACTTATTTGTGAGATGAATGTATAGGTTGAATGTTGAAGTTCAGTCTGTTCTTTTTAATATCTAAATGTGAAAATTTTCACTGAAATCTAAAATATGTCCATGATACATGTTAAATACATGATGGCAATGGCCACATGTGGGTAAAAAGAAATCAGTTACTTAACTAAGATTTTCTTTAATTTCCTTCATTTTTTTGTCCTCTGAATTTCATAAGTACTCTTCACAGACAGGAAAATGCCTAGTTGCAGCATGTTCAATGAAACTAAAATATAAAAATGAAAAAAGACTTTCAGACATCTCTCCTATCTCCCTGTCACTAAAGTATTATTTATCATTATTTATTTTCCAGGGCTTGGCTCCATTTAGGTGTACATTATTTATTACAGAAATGGTTGTGTTTGGTGTGTTAACACTTTGGCATTTTAAATTAGTTTATTTAAACATTTCGAGGTGTATACATGCATAGCTTCCCTTCACTTACATGCTGATTAGACCTTGTTGAACCTATAAGGAGCAAATGCCAATTCATTATGTTAAGCTTTACTAAACTAATATTAATGAGTTATGGGACATAAAGCACACGTACTAAACAGTGTTTTCCCATAAAACCTACAGCACTTTATTTCTGCATAATTTCTATCCAAGGAAGTAAAAATTGCAATGAATTTCAGCATTTCTCTCACATCTTTTTCCAAAGCTAAAAATGGGGAAATTCTATTCAAAAAGACTCTTCTGTAATTTACTTCCATGAAATCAAGGTCCTTAAATGTAAATTAACCTGAAATATAAACACCAATTTAAGCTTCCTATTTAACCTGATTATACAGGATATGCGATGCATAAGAACTCTAGTGTTGCTACGGTAACCAGTTTCTGTTTTAACAATGTCAGATGAATAAAAATTGCATAGGAAAGGTTCTTTCTATTGATGCAAGGGTGGATCAGTGTTCCACTGCTGACCTCAAGAGAGGAACAATTTCAGCAATATCCATGAATTTTATCATCACAGGGAAAATAAGAGAGAGAAATGATCCATGCTCCACTGTTTACGGAATCTTCTCTTGAAACATCCTTGCTAAATGCATTTCAGCTTCTTCAGCCAAAGAATGCTACAAATCTGGGATAACTTTTGCTTTGCAATGGAAGCCAAACAACAATAAGTACCAGCAATTAGTGGATTTAGAAAAGATGCACTTGAAAAAATTTATAGAGAACCAGATCAAGGAAAGAAAGTGGCCCAGGCCCTGAGAAAAATGAACAAGAATGTTTTTATTCTGAATTACAAAGTTTTGTCAAGGACTTTATAAAGTACAAATGAAAAGTGTGACAAAATTCTTGAGAATGGTGATTGAACTCAAAAATTAGACTTAGTCTGAAAGGGAACAATGCAGCACAAGGTAACACAAAGGTATATTATTTTAGGAGCTGTATATGAAGAACAAACATTGCATGTATTCGATTAACTTTTAAACTGTAATGTGGTAGTTTTGTTTATCCTCCTGGGAAAGACAGCAGATTCGACCACTGTTCCATTTTAATCAACTAGTTCAGGCTATTGCTTCTTAGTCATCCTTGAGCTGATAGCACCTACTTCACTAACAGGCTTGTCAGAATGGAGCACCTCAGCGCCCACCATGCCTGAATCAGAATCTCAAAATTCACATGATATAGAGGTTATTTGTTGTGATTTTATTTGTTGTTGTTTTTTTTTTTTTTTTTTTTTTTTTTTTCCCTATGGTGCCAGGAACCAAACTCGTGACCTTGCGCTATAGCCAGGCAGGCGCTTTTGCCACTGAGCTAAATCCCCAGCCCCCTTGTTGTGATTTTAAATTTTGAGAAACATTTATATGTGATCACAGTTCGGCTAGTGTCTCTTAAATGTGGTTGTACAGTAAAGTCACTTGAGTGAAGTTTTATAGACAGTATTCCCCCAACTTCAAAAACGAAGCATTTAGGGCTGGGGATTTAGCTCAGTGGCACAGCGCCTGCCTGGTAAGCGCAAGGGTATGAGTTCAATTCCTGGTACCAGGAAACAAAACAAAACAAAACAAAACAAAAAAAAGAAAAACTAGGCATTTTGATTCTGTTTGTCTGCAGTTTAGTCTGCATATAGAAAATCTTAAATGCTAAGTGCTATGAATTTTCTATGTATAGTAATAGAACCATGGAAGAGAAATAAATAGATAAGCCCTTTTTCCAAAGTACCTGTGTATGAAAATTATGTAATCTATTTGCTAAAATATCATATTCACAAGACTATGTCTACAGATTCCAACTTATTATCTCTGGGTTTTGCTCATGGTATTTTGGATGTATTGTGACATGCTCTCCTGGGAATTCTTTCAGTACATGTAATGGTGAAGTGAGAACTCCTCAGGAAATTCTTATGACCAACCCTCTGGACTGAATTTCCAACATAAAGTATGACACTGGGGACTGAGTTTATTGATTTTGGTGTCAAAGGCAGGCTAGGTTTCCTCTGGTGAGTGGCTTTGTGTTAGGGTTTGTAAAATCACCATGCTTTTGGTCATAGCTTTGAAACATGGCTCACTGTGAAAATTTAACATTTCAGAAGTTAACTGATCTCATTCACTCTCAAATCTAAGAAAACTGTGCAGGCAACCATAATAAAACAATCACAGATGAGGATCCAACCTCTTATCTGGAGTACTTTTAAACCAAAGCAGAAGCAGTATATTTGTCTTTCTACTTCCCAGTCCTCATCCTGAGGGTAGACACTCCTTCAGAGCAGTGGCTCTATTTTGGTATCAGTGGACTTGGTAACTCCTTCGACTACAGTTTATCTTCTAAGTGATTCTTGCCTTTAGGTTTGGGTTCACTGAAGTATTACTCTCTAATCTGGATTAATCTCCATAATTTACATATTTTTAACCTCTATCCATTTATTACATTTACAAAGGTGAAAGAATGTGGGTTTTTGTGCTTTGCATCCAAAATTTCACATATATATGTAGAAGATATTTTATTTTCCTGAATTCTTCTACAATAAATTGACTAGAAGCAAAATTCATCTTTTCATTTGTCAATAGATCAGCTTGCCAAGTAATACAAAGTTAAAGAACGCTAAGTAAAAGGAGAAAAGCATATTCTTTTAGGCTACTGCAATTTATTGCCTCTCCTAAAATGTGTAAATTCCACACAAACATAGGATGCTATAAATTTAAATTCTACTTATGGCAATTTATCATACATGAAGTACTTTAAAAATCACCCCAGTTACACAGGATAACCAATGGATAACCTTTGAGCAATGAATTAATATTATTGGAAAATATAGTAATACCTAATTTCTTCCTAAAATGTATATAAAAGAAAACATACACTGAAAGTTAAAAAGAAGTTTTAAAGACAACTGCTATACTAATCAGGTAAGCAAAATAAAAGAATTGAACACATAAAATAATTAATAGTGATTAATAATGCTTGCTTATTTCTTTAACCTATTTTACCTATAAATCTTCAAAATTCAGTATGTACATATAGATATATTTTTTTATTTTATTATTATTTTTTTTTTTTTGGTTTTTCTCC
>NW_004955403.1:32070699-32101920 GCF_000276665.1 Chinchilla lanigera | reverse complement strand
TTTTGGTTTTTCTCCAGTACCGGGAACCGAACTCACGACCTTGCGCTTGCCAGGCAGGCGCTTTTGCCGCTGAGCTAAATCCCCAGCCCCCATATAGATATATTTAAAAAAGAAATTAACAGATAACACATATAATGAAAGAGGGAATATCAAAGACAAATATAGGACAAATTTTAATTCTTTCTAATATTTTTAGAAGATTCTATTAATTCAAATAATATTCTAGAGTTCTAAATTCTTATATTGCTTTCTGTATTGAGAACAGGCTCTGTAATGTGTTTTAAATTTCCTGGTCTTAACAAATTACGTTGACTTTAAAGTAATGAGGCACAGATAATATCGAGAGGAGTAGGTACTGGCCACCATTAAAACTGATACATGTGTGCATTTCTGAAAAGCAGAAGATAGACTTTTATTAGTGGATAAACTGAGGAAGAAAAAACAGTAGGCAGAGTTCACGAAATGTAACATGGAAAGGGCAATAGAAATTATTTTACCTTCTAAGATGCCAGAGCCTGTGCATACCGCAAGATGAAGAGTGGATTCTAATTGTTTAAGAGATTATAGAAATCCTGGGAATTCTGGGAATCTCTGCCCATCTGCTCTCTTTAGAACTGGGCACAGTGCATCAGCTATAGTATTATTGGCTCCATTTTGGAAAAACAAAACAAAACGGGTCTTAAATAAGTAAAACACTTATTTTGGGAACACTTAGTCTTTTAGTATACATGTAAATGGTTAAAATAGACTTAAAAGGCAGAAAATGATAACCTGGACCCTCAAATAAATAAAAATGTAACAGAAAATACCAGTCATGTTAAAGTAAAATACTAGATTTGTTATATTAAATTGTTCAAATTTTAGAATCAATTCCTCTCCTTTGCCTGTGTTACTGCTTTGTGGTTTTTTTTTTCTTTTTTTTTTGTAACCTAAATAAAAGGTGGAAGTTTGACTGAATTCACATACTTTCACATTTCAAACTTAGCTAGCTCACTAAGTGGAAGACATAATTAAATACATCACACATCTCTAGAGGAAATTCGACCTATACTTCCTATCTATACTAAATAATAAAATTTTGATCCACTGATCTGAATAAAGAAGTGTTGATTACCAGGTATTTATGAGAAACAATTGCAAAACTTTATGAAAAAGTATCAAACAGACAAGAAACACAAACCTGTAAAAGCACACATAACCAGGATACAGAAGAGAACTTCAAAGTACTTAACTTATTTTATTCAGACAGCTTTGAAAGGGCATTACCTCCATATTGCACGTTTGGAAAAATAGAAATAATCAGTGAGGTTTTCAAAATTTGGTAGTTAACCTGAGAATTAAACTGCATACATAGGAGGTGCACTGGAATCCATGGAAATTCTACATACCTGAAACCAAGCTCATGAAAAACACAGATAAAATTTAAAGTATCCATTTTGGAAACTCTAGGAAGAATATTTACAATAAAAGCATCCATTTCATTCAACAGAGGCAGTGGCTAATATCCTGAGATTTAGTTGCCTGATTATCATCAAGAAATCTATGAAGTTACTGCAAACCTTAATTAAATTATTTTAAAATTAAAATAATTACTTAATATAAATAAAAATGTGATGATTTTATGGAATTTAAATAGAATAGTGAACTAGAATACAGTCAATACCATGTCCTTGGTATCTAAGATACCCTGGTATCCACTGGTTACAGGAACTCCACAGACAGCAAAATCTGAAGCTGTGCAAGGGCCTTGCAAGAAATTCAGTGTTTATGTATAATCTAACATATCCTCCTTTCAGTTATTTTTAGATCACAGGTATAAATCAGAGACAGTGTAGGTTCAGTTCTAGGCCAATATAATAAGACACAAATTGCAGTAAACTGAGAAACATAATGTTCTTTTGTATACTAGTGCATGCACATTTTGATTTACACTATATTGCAGCCTAATAAATTTGCAAAACATGATTTCAAAAAGTACATATTTAATTCAGAAAGACTTTGTTTCTTAAAGGTTTTCTTCATGTCTTGAACCCATCAAATTCATCCAAGACTAGAATCAACTTTTTTCCAACTTCTGTTAATGTTACTCTTTTGACTTCTTTTGGTGAAGCAAAGATTCCCTAATCACCCTTAGATTGGTGCACCTTTCCTGTAGGTTTTTCAATTTAAGTTGCCTAGCTCCACCAGAGGAATCACCGCATATGGCAACTATACCCTTATGCAATATGTTTTTTTGATAAGAGGACTTGAGAGTCAATATTGTTCCTTCAGGCATGAGCTACAGAATGAAAATTGTATTAGTAGACATGAAAATAGCATTGTTTTCATTGTACATTTTCCTCTAGTCTCTTGAATGATCAGGTACACTGTTGGTGACAGTAGTATTCTGAAAGAAACCTTGTTTTTTTGCATCAGTAGGTCTCAACATTGGTTTTCTTTGTTTGTTTGTTTTGTTTTGTTTTCCCCCTATACCTGGAATTGGACTCACAACCTCATGCTTGCTAGGCAGGTGCTGTGCCGCTGAGCTACATTCCCAGACCTTCAACATTGGTTTTAATAGAGAAAATTATAATATTCATTAAAGCAGATTTCTGTCATGCAGGCTTAGTCTTTCACTGAGAGTGTCAGACCACATATAATTCTCAAGAACATTATGATAATCAGGATAATAAATAAGTCATCAGGGGCTGGGGATTTAGCTCAGCGGCAAAAGCGCCTGCCGGGCAAGCGCAAGGTCGTGAGTTCGGTTCCCAGTACCGGAGAAAAACAAAAAAAAAAAAAAAAAAAAAGTAAATAAGTCATCATTAACTTCACCTCACTAGCTTCATTATTTCCTCACCAGTGATTCACTTTCCTTTTAAGTGTTAAAGCAAGGACTGAGTTCTCCTTTTTAGATAGGTAAGTCTTAGCTGGTATGTTCCTAATCTACAGTAAGAACAGTTAATTTCTACTGAATGTGTGTGGTTTTCTGTGGCCACCTTCATCAGTGATCTTGGCTAGATCTCTTGGCAGCTTCTACATCACTACTTGTTAACTCATCTCACCACTTTATACTGTGGAGATGGCTTTTTTCCTTAACCTGCATGGACAAACCTTTCTTAGCTTCAAACTCTTCTTCTACATATTCCTTAAGTCTCTTGGCCACCACAGATTCTAAAGGTGTAAAGGCCTTGCTGTAGATTTAGCTTTGGTTTAGGGTAATGTGTATGGTTTGAACTATGCAGGCCCCTGAAACATCTTGCACCACTTGTTTGTTTTACTTCATTATTTTTGTGTTCATGGAAGTATTCCTTTACATTTCCTTCAAGATTTTCCTTAACATTCCGAACTTGACTAACTGTGACACAAGAGGCCTAGATTTTGGCTTTTCTCTGCTCTGGACATCCCTTTCACGTGGAAAACTGAGAAATCCTTGCAGTGCAGATTTCTATATAAGTATGGAGCATAGGAAGGCCTGAGGAGAGGAGAGGACAGACATGTAGAAATGGCAGTTCAGGGAACAGTCAGACACATATTTTCACTGATTAAACTCACTGTCTCTATGGGCACAGTTTATGGAATCCTAAAACAATTAAAATATTGCCTATAAAGATTCCTGATCATTGATCACCATAACACATGTAAAAATTATGGGAAAATGTTGAGGTAATATAAAAATTGCCAAAATGTGACACAAAGCCATAAGATGAGAAAATTTGGTAGATAAATAGTACTACTAGAATTTTTTTCAAGGTAGGATACAACAAAACCTTCAATTTGTTTAAAATATTTAATATGGGGGAAGTACAATAAAGTAAAGTGCTGCACAGTGTGGCATACCTGGACCTATAACACCTAATACAGGTTGAGAATTTGTGATACAGCATAACTCAAGGGATGGAGGCAAGAAAACTTAGCTTGTATGTGTTCAATATATTGTCCTGTTTCCAGTATTATGGAGTAAGTCAAGGTGCTGCACACGTTAAGGAAATTCCACACCACGGAGATATATTGTTAGCCTCTTTCTGTGTATTTTTGATATCTGTGAGGAGGATTTCCTGTATGTATAATCCATGAACATGAAACACCAACTGTATATTTTATAATAAGGCCCCATCTTTGGGGTATATTTCTGACTTGATAGATTTAATCATGTCTCTTATCTTGATGAAGTGAATTGATTTAGTTCTGTCTATATGAGGTAAATGACATAAATTTAATCCAGGAAAAGACAGTTAATTTGAATCACTCAGTCTTAGAAATTTATTTCTTCATGGTATAGTGAGTTAAAAATATTTTTAATAATTTTTTGGTAAAGTAATATTAAAAATAAAAACTTTCCATTCTGCAGAGGAATATGATATGTTGAAACTTACATTCTCATAATTTTGGCCGTAAAAACATGTATTTAATATCATTGTTAAATATCAGCAGTTAAAAGGTGATTATTTACTTATTTTCATAGTTACTTTTGCAGTATGAGTTGAGTGCCAGACCGACGCACCATACAACATCTCCAGCCCTTTATTGATTTGTGATTTTGAGACAGAGTTTCACTAAGTTGCTCCTTTGTCCTGGCTGGACTAGAATTTGGGTTCTTCAGCCTCAGACTCCCATAGTGCTGGGATTTCAGTCATAAGCCACCCTGTGAGCCTGCATGGTGATTGTAAAGTGTGCAAATCCTACTTGAACTATGAAGTTCCCAACACGGCCTTTGGGTGTTTTATACCCCTTCCCTTGGTTGTTGTCTTCTGATTCCTCTCACAAAACACTGCTCCTCCTTCTCTCAGGGTGCGTTCCAGCATTCGTAAATCTCTGAATTTCCTGCTGTTAATGCCCAAAGGACATGTACTTTTTATAATACCAGTACTCATTTTCCCCTTTATTTATATAATTATTTAATTCACCAACTTCTTCTGAGTAGACCCTGTTTAAATGCCCAGTACCATAAAATATAAACAAAAGACAAAAGAGATCCAAGTTTTTCAGTGTTTCTCATTAAATACTAAATCCACCATTTCTAATTTTGCTCATATTTTTCTAGAAAGAACTAAATTAAAGAAATTCCTTGTGTTTTCTCCATCACTAATACCTAAATTATTACCATTAACACAGGTTTCTGAATACATACCAGTGTGCTTTGTATTTAACTTTAGACCTTCTGTTTCTTATGGTCAAATATGCTGTCCTATTTTTCTTTGTATTTCCAGTATGCAGGTGAAATCTTAGGGCATAGGAGACATTACTTATAAATTTATTACAGACTAGCATATAATGATCAAGCAAGTATATTTTGTATTATGATTTAAACAGTATCTGATTTGTAGAGAAATATTTTTCTGATATTTCTCCTTATAGATGAAATTTTTATTTTATATAAACTTGATGCTTATTTCCATTTGTGCATAGGTAACTATCACTAACATATAATAAGTAAATTTTTTGATATTAAATCACTTTGCTAAACAAAGGTTACCCATAGGAGAGAAAACTTCTGCTATTATTTTTCCATAGTTTGGTGTTCAATAATTTTCTCTTTTTATGAGGTACAATTAAAAAAAATTCATTTAACTTGATTTTCCTCAATAATGTTTCTATAATTTTTAATGCCATAGTCCACACATTTTTCCTTGACTTTTAACTTTTTCTATAAGTATTCAGAAATATTTATTTATGTATGCAACACACACACATATATATGCATATTTATAATTAAATTTAGAATGAATTTATGGATTTTTCAATTAAGGAAGGGAATGACTTTTATTTCTGCACGATTATATTTTGAAGTTTCAATTCATGGTAAATAATTGATTATAATTTCTGAGATCCTAAATTTATCCTTAATGATAAGATCAACATCTTTAGGATGGTTAAGTCAGAAAGAAATCATTCAGCTCATTCATTTTTTCAAGCAAAACTATGCAATTCATCATCTTATATTTCTTTCCACTGTTAACTCTATCCTCTTAGCTATGTGTAAACTGAAACGTTATTGTATCTGTGCTTTTCTGCAGCCCTATCTCACCCTATTCTAGGTATACTGAAAATTATTATCAGCAAAGCCTATTGCTTTTTGCTTTATCTTTCTTTACCATTCCTTTCCCTATCCTTTCTTTACAATTCTTCAGGCAACAGCAGATATGACAGGCAAAGCATCCAACATTTTCTCCTCTGTCTCCTTAGGCAGTTGTGAACAACAGGGAGATTACCAGCACAGAGTACCTTTGGAAACCTTGTTGACCTGTCTGCAAACAACTGAGAGCTGAAAATGGCACAGGCTGCATTAGCTTTTCCCCAAAAGAGCTGTTACTGTTTCACTTTCAGATTTTTTCAGGTGGTGTCTTTTATTTTTTATCTTTTGTCACAATAGAGTCAATTAATCCTGCCTTGTATATTTAACAAGCACAATGAATTAATTTATACAGTTGAATATTAGATTCATTTTAATAATGTTTTAATTAATAATGTATGATGTCTCTACACATTGCTCTAGAATATGAAAAACTTTTCAAAAAAAACCCTAATGCCAGAAAACCAAAATGAGTATCAAACTACAAACTGGAAAACTCAGTATAAGCTGATCATTATAGTTCAGTATCTCCCAAATAAATTGTCAAAGTTTAAATTTTTATTCTTTTAAATTAAGACATAATATTCATCCATTTTTATGGATTATAATGGGATATTTTAACATAGTTATACAGTATGTACTGATCATATTACTATAGGTACCAAATCTATTAGCTAAAATATTAATCATTTCTCCCTAGTGAGAAAGTTCAAAGTTCTCTCATTAATTACAATAAATATTAAATTAAAATCTCTAGTCAGCCCACTATGCAAATCATTCCTTGTACATACATGTACATTTTATATCCACTGACCAGTATCTCCTCTTCCCTCTGTTTTCCCTACCTTTTCTTCTTCTGGTTACCTGCATGCTATCATCTTATCTGCTGAGATCAGCTTTCATTAGCTTCTAGCTGAAATTACTCGCTGTACTAGGTTTTTTTGTTTTGTTTTGTTTTGTTTTGTTTTTATGTATGTCATTTGTACCAAATATCAGAGGGCTGCAAATTAAGATACATAATTTGGTTCACAGTTTGAGAGGAATCAGGCTATGGCTAACTTGTTCCAAAGCAGGAAATCATAGTGGAATGGTTCACTGAAACAAAGCTGCCCTATTCAGGATGGCTAGAAATTAGAGCATGGGAATGGAGCCAAAGAGGAAGGAGTGAGAGAACACAAAGGTCATGCCTCCTGACTCTCCCAAACACACCCAGAAGTATCCTTTACCAATTCCTAAGAGGTTGATCCTAAGTCAAGTCAGCTAACAATTCAGTTTTACCAGTGCATCCTACTTTTTCATTTTCTGAAAGAACACTTTTAATGTCACCATGCTGGGCTTGAGCATCTTATGTTGATGAAGATGGTGGGGAAAGATGGCAGGTTAATGAGCAGACTGTCTTTTCTCAAAGGAGAAACATTTTTTAAATTACTACTTGGTTCTCAAGGAATAAAGTTGTTGTTGTAATCAGTTGTTGTAATCTTGCCCTGGGGCATCACAGCATTTCAAACCCCACAGCCTCAAAAGTAACTGGAGGCACATGGAGTTCTATTTCTCCTTGATACAGTTGTCTTGCATGGCAAGATATTAGATCTGGGACAAGAGACCTAATCACAATGCAATTATGAAATGATTTATTACAAAAATTATATTGAATGACCTTCAACATATCAGAACAAAAACAAACAGGCATAGGACCTGAGCTGGACCCTGGGACAGCTTTGGGAGCCTTATTGACCATGCCCACTTGCATTTCAAGGGAGCCTTGAGCTGGAGCAAAGCTAATCCCTGTTAGAATTGGGAATCATTTTCAAGCCACATCCACCCCTTCATCACTGAGCATGGGAAAGCTTCTGGGGCATCAGCAACTGCACCCCACCAGAAAACACCATCGCAAGAGGCATGCTGAGCACCTTGGGGTCCTTGCCCACCACTCCCAAACCATCAGGGGAGTGAGGCTGAGCTCCAGAGAACCTCCACATCTTTGGAAATGACAAAACAAAGCAGCAAAATACAACCTGAGACCTGTACCTCACCCAGAACAAGTCCAGGAAACATTGACACAGAAGACCTTGGAAGTCATACATCTGAAATTTCTTAAATGATAGCAACTGAAATAAAGAAAAACTACTTCAATAGGACATAGAAGACATCATATAAGAAATAATGTCTCAGGTTAAAAAATAGCAATGACAACAGTAATGAAAGAATTGCCCAGCACATCTAAAGAAGACATAAATAAAAAAAGAGAGGAGCAGAGAAAAATGATGGAAACCTTGAATGAACAATATAGGAAAGAATCAGCATGCATGAAACAGATTAAAACATGTATCTAGAAAATCAAATGTTAGCAATACAGCTTGAACGAAGCTGGAGATACACTTTCAGATCTGGAAGACAGCACTGCAGCTAATGACTGTAAAAGAAGGGACCTGGTAGAAGTAACAAGGAATCAAGAAATAATTCTACAGGTATAAGATGAAGCAAAGAAAAACAATGTGAGTTTAATAGGTGTCAATGAAACAGCATGCATAAATACAAATGTGATAAAAACTGTACTTGCAGAAGTAATAGCAGAAAATTTCACATGCATGGAAAAAGGATCTGATGTACAATTAAGTGAGGCATACAGAACTACAATTAGCCATTACCAAAATAAATCTACACCCAGACATACAATAATCAAAATACCAGAAACTGAGCAAAAGAACAGAATGTTACAATCTTTTAGAAAAAAATAAAACATACCACATGTAAAGGAAAGCCCACTAGAATCACAGCAGACTTCTGAACACAAACCATCAAGAAGAGCTTGAATTGAAGAATTTCAGGTCCTGAAAGAAAAAAACTTCCAACACAAGTTGTTGTACCTTGCAAAATTAGACTTCAAAATTAATGGAGAAATAAAACATGTCCAGAATAACGAACAACTAAAGATACATGAGCACCAAAGCAGCCTTACAAAGAGTACAAATAGCTATTCTAGAAAGAGATAGAAATGACCACAATTCCAAGAGCAAGAACAGAAAGGCAGCAAAACCAAAGTAATCAATTAATAGGAGGGAAATGGGAGAAAACAACAGCTGGAAAATAACATAACATTGACAAGCCAATACATGTCAACTCTAACCACTAATGTAAATGGTCTCAATTTACCAATCAAAAGAAGCAGACTTCCAGAGTGGATTAAGAAAAAGAATCCAACAATATGCTGTATATAAGGAACACATTTAACTGAAAAGGAAATTCATAAATTCAAAGTCAGTGGATGGAAAATAATATTCCATATGACAGAAACCCAGAAAATAGCAGCATAGCTATTCTGTTGGGATAAAATGTGAACTTCAAATCAAGAATGATCAAAAGAGATAAAGACTGTCACTACATACTTGTTAGGGGAAACCTGAAAGAGGAAGAGATAATAATCATGAATATCTATGCACCAAATACAGGAGCAAACAAACTATATAAAACAAATTTAAAAAGACAGTGAAAGATCATGTAAGCAGTAACAGAATCATTACAGGGAATTTAACACCCCTTTGTCACAAAGAGATAGATCCACTAGATGATAAAATCAGCAAAGCAATAACACAACTAAATCAAACTTGTGAACAAATGGACATTTACAGAATGTTCCACGTAGCAAAATCAGAATACACATTCTACTCAACTGCACGTGGGACATTCTCTAAAAAAAAAACCACATACTAGTCTGCAAAACATGCTTAAGTAAATGCAAAGGAATTGAAATTATACCATGAAAACTATCAGCGCCATAATACCTTGCAAATGGAAATTAAAGACAAAAAATGAACTCAGTAAAAACATGGAAATTAAGTAACTCCATCCTGAACAACCAATGTATCACAGATGCAATTGAACAATCTTTATAATCAAATGAAAATGCAGATACAACTTACAGGAACCTGTGGGATGCAATGGAACTCCTTCTCAGAGGGAAATTTATAGCACTAAATTCCAACATTGGGGAAACCGAACAGGCACAAATAAACAGTCTTATGCTGCACCTCAGGCTTCTAGAAATAAGAGCAAGTCAAGCCCAAAGCCCAAAGAAGGCAAGAAATTATAAAGATCAGAGCAGAAATAAATGCAATGAAGACTATGAAAACAACATAAAGAATTAATGACTTGAAGAATTGGTTCTTAGAAAGAATAAAAAAAATTGATGAACCCCTAGCCAACCTTATCTAAAAAGGAAAGAAAAACTCAAATCTATGCAATAAGGAACTAAAAGGATGAAATCACTACAGATCCTGTAGAAATTTAGAAGATCATTTTTACTCTCATAGGATGGAAAATGCAGAGGAAATTTGTGAGTACTAAATACATGAATTACCAAAGCTGAATGAAGTAGACATAAAAATACTGAATAACTCCATATCAGCCACCAAAATTGAAAAGGTAATAAAAAACTTACCAAAAAAGAAAAGCCCAGATGCTGTTGCATTCAAGGCTGAAAGCTAAAAGAAATTTAGAGAAAATTTAAAGCCAATGCTTCCCAAATACTTCAATGAATTTTAAAGGGAAGGATCTCTCCCTAACTCATTCTTAGAGGAAAGGATTACCCTGATACCAAAAAGAGAGAAAGACTCAACCAAAAAAGAGAACTACAGGCCAATCCACTAATTAATAAAGCTGCAAAACTTCTCAGTAATATACTAGCAAACAGAATGTAGCAAATCATCAAGAAGATTAAACATCATGACCAAGTGGCATTTATCCCAGGAATGCAAGGATGGTTCAATATATGTGAAACAATTAATGTAATACACAATATCAGTAGAACCCAAAGGCAAAACTCACATGATCATCTCAATAGATGCAGAAAAAGCATTCAATAAGGTCCAACACTCACTCAAGGTAAAAACCGTACAGAAAATAGGAATAGATGCTCTTTACCTCAATCTGATCAAAGCCATCTATGACAAACCCAAAGCCAACATAATATTAAGTGGTTTAAAACTGAAAGCTTTTGCTTTAAAATCAGTAACAAGACAAGGATGTCCACTGTCACCACTCCTATTCAATATAGGTCGAGAATTATTAACCAGAGCAATTAGACAAGAAAGAGAAACAAAAGGAATAAGGATAGGAAAGGAAGAAGTAAAATTACCATTATTGGCAGATGATATGATACTCTATGTAGAAGAACCCAAAAACTGCAGCAAAGGATTTATAGCTTTAATAGCCAAATTCAGCAACATAGTTGGATACAAAGTCAACACTAAAAAATCAATATCACTCCTGTACACAAACAACAAAAAAACTGAGAAAAAAATTAGGGAAACCACACCTTTCAGAAAAGAATCTAAAAAACTGAAATACTTAGGAATCAATATAACAAAGGAAGTAAGAGATCTATCCAGTGAAAATTACAGTACTTTGCAAGAAGAGATCAAAGAGAATTTTAGATTTTGGAAAGATATTCCTTGGTCATGGATAGAACAAACCAACATTGTTTGGTTTTTCATTTCACCCATGAAAATTATCATACTCCCAAAACTGATGTACACATTCAATGCACTCCCAATTAAAAAACCATTGCTATATCTCACAAATCTAGAGAAAACTTTCCTAAAATTCATCTGGAACCAGAAGAGGCCTA
This sequence comes from Chinchilla lanigera, assembly GCF_000276665.1. NCBI lineage: Eukaryota > Metazoa > Chordata > Mammalia > Rodentia > Chinchillidae > Chinchilla > Chinchilla lanigera. Next base: position 32,090,242 of record NW_004955403.1, on the reverse strand, counting down.
GAGTAGCAAAAGCAATCCTTGGCAACAAAGGGTAGGCAGGAGACATCACAATCCCTTATTTTAAATAATACTACAAAGCTACTGTGTCAAAATCAGCATGGTACTGGCAGAAAAATGGAACTGAGGATCAATGGAACAGACTGAAAAACTAAGTTCAGACTGACATACCACCACATGTATGATACTGCCTTTTGGTTCACAGTTCTAAAGAACTTTGAAGAATAATGAATAACTACACTTGTTTCCATGGCTTCTCAGAGCAGTTTGTTTAGTGCTGCAGCACTTTTAGTCAGGTTGTCATTTCACCCATGAAATTGATTCCCCCCACTATTACTGAATTCTAGTCTTCTCTTCCTGCTTCACTTTTGGCCTATTCTTTCTGATAACAGTACTCCATAGGAGGTAAACCTTTTTATGTTCAGTTAATAGATACTTCCTTACTTAGTTACCTCTCCAAAAACTATACACAGATATCTGATTCTCATAGAATATGGTATAAATTGGGTTGAACATTTCTTTGGTATATTTCAAGTATACCATTGCATAGTTTAATGCTGAGGAAATAATTAGGCCCAAGGTGATAATCTGAGCAGAAATAGAGAAATGAAACGATTCTATAGTGTGGAGAGGGCATAGAAACAAGGGCAAGGAAATCAAACTCATTCATACTGGAGGAACACTCATGCATATTGAAGGAAATCCAATTTATTTACACTGAAATTCACGAGAACTCAAAATAGTTGGCGATGGTGGGGCCACAGTGAGCAAGAACCTGCCACTTGTTCGATTCCACTGAGAGATACTCATTAGGCAGCTAATTCTAGAATTTAAATTACATATACCTGAAGAACAATATGCACTGAGGTTTCACATGTGAGTTCTGAAGTAAAAAAATCTTTCCTTATAGATACCTGGTAAAATAATCCATCAAGGAGACTGGACCCAGGAAGATAATAAGACCCAATTATTCATTTCTGGGTTAGTCATGCAACTGTGTAGTTCTACAGTACAGAGGCAAAAATATTTATTCAGGCTTTGCTACACACACACACATACACACACACACACACACACACACACACACACACACAGAGCCAGTGTGTATGTTCTGAGTAGGAAGATCATTGGAAGAATCCATGCCTTTTAGTATTTACTATTACACAACATTATTCGGTCCAAAGATCCCAATTTTTTTTTCCTGTCCATAGTCATATTATGAAACCAGTGAGATAGACTAAAGCACACTATAAAGATGGGATTTGAAACTGGAGGTGATCAGGGAAGACAAGTCACTCGATTCTTTCCTAAACTTGATGAATAAGTGAGTGTCAAATGTGAATACAAGCTGTGGTTGATATGAAGATAGAAACTATAGCAGGCTCAAAGCTGCTAATAAAATTCAGGCCCTAGCTGTAGCATGATGGCAAAGACATTGAAAAATGAGTTGTATGGTCAAATATAACCCAGTTCAGGGTGATATATGGATTGTGCACATGGATATGATAATCAGCAAAGAAAGAATTTGTAAGTCAGTCTCACGTTTTTTGGTTTAAGTGGATGACTCGAGAGGATTGAGTTAAGAATAAGGAAGAGAGTAAGTTACGGTACACTGAGGTGGAAATGATACTGGTAATCCAAATTCATTATAACCCACCATCCATGCAGTAGGCATAAGGGGATTTTGAGAATGAAAAGCATCTCCTGTACTAGGATTCCCAATGATCAATATAATGCTGTTGATATGTATGTAGGAACAAGTAGTTCTTTTGAAAGAAGGATGACTAGGGAAGAAAAAATTGTTGCTTTTCATGCAGGAAGTGACATCATAATGATGCTAAGTGGAAGAAGTCAAAAGCTTAGAATAAGTACAAGAGTAATGTGTGCAGGGTCTGGAAGAGGTGAGTGTTGAGTTTTCTGTGATTCATTTTGTGTTACCCACTGTGATATCTGATATTTCCTTAACGAGGCCGACAATTCTTAATTTCCCTCACTCTATTATCTGTTTAGTTCAGTGTGCTGATGAAGCTTGTGGACATTCTCATTAGCATAATGAAAATCAGGGTATCATGTGAAATATGAGATCCAGTTGTACAGATTTGCGTAATATATAGGTACAAGTATGTATGTTTATTGAAAACTGTCTGTGAATGTTTCTGTCAGGACTTAGCCTATATCTAGCCTAATCAAACCTGAACTTTTGATGCCATTGGACTGTATCAAAAATCCTATCTACATGAAACAAAATATGCTTCCCACCTGTTGGTGTTCACTTATTTCTTTTCCATCTCCTAAAGTAGAAATTTTGTTGTATTAGAAAGATTGAATTCCTTTCCATTTGGTCTGCCCAGAGAAGTTCAAAATATTTTGTTTCTTAACTATGCGTGGAAGACAACTATATTGAATAATATTCCTCTAGCCCCTCCAATCGTTCCACCCACTTCAATTCCATGCGTATATTTTGTCTCCCTGAGTGAAGGTGTGCCTGAGAAAGAACAGTATGTGTTTGAACTATTAGTGATCTTTCGATAATTTCAAGTTTCCAGAATTTCAGGAAGGATTTACTATTGCCTGGAGTAACATATTAATGACCATGAGAAAATGTAATATATGTGAACAGTTTTTATGTATTTCTCCAAGTTGATCTCCCTAGGTAATTTCTTATTTGAAATAGGTCAATACCATTTTTTGTAGTCATTATATATAAAACATGATAGTTCCATGAAAAGAACATATGTTTGTTTCACTGATGGCACTATTATTTTAAATATTTTCTATGGAAATATTAATATGTATGTATGTATATATACACATATACATGTATATATATATACATGTGTGTATATATATATGTATATATATGTATATGTATCTTTTCTAGGTACAATAGTCATCAACCTGAGCCAGTATCAGTCTTTCTTTTATAAACCAGTATCAGTCTTTCTTAGAAATACTCAAAAGAAAATTTAATTTGTTACATTTGTGCATTGGTTGAATCAAAAACTAACCCCATCTCTTTTCTCTCTACAACTACCTGCTCATATTAAAACTGCTGTCTCTGTCTTCATTTCTGTTTCATTTTTAGTTGCTGTTCTGATGAATCGTTTTGACCAGAAGATAGACCACTAAGTATCATGACTACATAAAACTAAATCAAAGGGAGAAGACAGCCAAAGTGGGCCATGTGTGCTCTCACCCTTTATTTTAGAAAAGCACTGGATGACACTTTGGGACATATGAAGTTCACTCTCTTACTTCTCGGGACTTGGGCATTTTCCATTCTGTCTATGTGGCCTCTGACTGGCAACTGCCAATACTTCAATCCTCCTGAGGTGGTGATACCTTTGAGGATACCTGGCACTTCAAGAGGCACAAAGAATACAGGCTGGGTCTCCTACAGCCTACACCTTGCAGGCCAGCGGCACATTGTCCATATGAAGGCCAAAAAGATGTTAGTGCCCAAACACATCTCTCTGGTCACCTACACAGACCAGGGCATGCTCCAAGAGGACCATCCTTTTATTCCAAGGGATTGCTACTATCATGGGTATGCTGAAGGGGACCTCAAGTCTCTGGTTGCTCTTAGCACCTGTTTTGGTGGTTTGCAAGGAATGCTATACATAAACAACTCACTTTATGAAATCAAGCCCAAAAATCTTTCTACCACATTTGAACATTTGGCATATAAAGTGCACCCCATGGATGATAAATATTACCCCTCCCCACATGAAGTGACAGAAGACACAGCAAAAGAATGGCAAATGAATCTTAAAGAGATTAAGCATTCCATTCTGAAGCAAAGCACCATTAAAAATTGGTATGTCCACCAATTTTGGTATAAGGTTGGTTATGTGATAGACGCTGCACGGTTTAATTATAAGAGGAGGAATGCCACAGCAGTTGAAGTAGAACTAATATTAGGTACCAATATAGTAGATTCTTATTATAAAACAATGGGTGCTGATGTACAAGTTGTGGCAATTGACATATGGAATCAGAACCTTGTTCGTGAGGCAAGAGGTGTAAGTCTTCTGAATGACAGATTTTGTGAGTGGAAGGCAGGTAGCTATAATCACCGTGTGGTTCATGATGCTGTATTTCACATCTTTGTAAAACGTTATTGTACTGCCACTACTCAAAAGGCAAATTTTTTGGGACTGTGTGGAGCACATCAGAGTTGTGGGTCGGCGTGTCACACGACTGATAACCTGCTTACCTTTTCAACAATTGTGGCTCGTATGATTGGAATTCTTACAGGGTTTCATGAGGACTACGAATTTTGTCAATGTGCTGGCACTTGTATCATGAGGAGCTCAACACCAATTGCAAATGCTTTCAGCAACTGTAGTTATGATTCATTTATGCTTGCTGCTTGGGTTCTGAAAACCTGTATATATAACGCACCTCAGAGACTGTTCAGAATCGCGTTCTGCGGGAATGCTCAGCGTGACCGGGGAGAGGCTTGCGACTGCGGTACCGCAAAAGCATGTGCAGGTGATCCATGCTGTACAGCAAGCTGTACTCTGTCTGATGGTTCTAACTGTGCTGGGGGGCTTTGCTGCAAAGACTGTCGAATTGCAAATCGTAGCACAGAATGTAGAGAACAGATCAGTGAGTGTGATCTGCCAGAGTTTTGTGATGGAAAATTCCCTGACTGTCCAGAAGATGTGTATGTGGCTAATGGGTATCCTTGTCTGGGAAAGGGCTCCTGCTTTCAAGGGACATGTAATAATCACAATTTCCAATGTAAGAGAATATTTGGTCCATCTGCCACGAGTGCCAATATGCGTTGCTACCAAGAACTCAATTCCAAAGGTGACCGCTTTGGTCACTGTTTTAGACGTAATGCGAAATATGAGGGCTGTCGTTCTGAAGATGTTCTGTGCGGTAGAATTCAATGTGCTAATGTGAAACAAATTCCTCTTTTGAAAGACCATGAAAGCTTCTCTTGGATTCATTTGAAGCCTGAGCAGTGCTGGAGTCTTGACTACCATTTTGGAAGAGTCGACAAGGATATCGGTGCAGTGTCAAATGGTTCAGAGTGTGGTGAAGGAAAATTTTGCATCAGTTCACGTTGTGTTCCTATGCCTCGGTTTTCTATTTGTGCACCTCGAAACTGCAGTGAGAGAGGCATCTGTAACAATAAATTTAACTGTCATTGTGACCCAGAGTATGCTCCACCCACCTGTTTCTTTAAAGGAACTGGAGGTAGTGTTGATAGTGGCCCACCTCCTAAGATTAATAGAACCATCTTCATCATCTCTAAAAAGAAAGGCAAACAAAAATCTCTACAATCGACTTTGATTGTGATTTTTGTTGTCATCTTGTTGTTACTACTTGTGCTTTTTGTTTTGTCCAAAAAATCACAAAAGTCAGCTGGGAAACCACCACCGCCACCTGGGCCAACTAAGCCACCTCCAGCTCCACCTGGAAAAGGGCCACCTAAGAAATAATGGTGTGAAGTTACAGTGGTGAAAAATAAAAATTCAATCCCAGTGAAATTTCTCATGTATTAATTTTTAGTGTTCTGGCAAAAGAAATATGGTATATGTCAAAGATCACTGATAGAAAATCTCAGCTATCTCTTATATCTCAGGGCACAGAGAGTAGCGAGTCCATCAATGAAGGTAACATAACAGTATTGTATGTCTCACTGTTTTACGAGATGTTAATTTTTCACAGAGCCAACTCTTTGTGTTTAACAAACAGAAGCACAGCTCACAAAAGATGTGTCTGTGTGCATGTGTGTTTGTGCAAGTGTGTGTGCACGCATGTGTGTGTGTGTTTTTAAATTTGCCACTCAGCAGTCCCAAACCTCTACCTTCCACTTTTGACTTTGCTTACTCTACTGGAGACAGGAAGCTTGCACCTCATCTCTTCTTTGACAGGCCGCTTATTAGGTGCTACCAAGAGGGGAGCTGAAGGGAGGCTGGAAACCTGAGGGATCCTTTGGAGGTCTGTGTATGTCAGTGTGGTGTCAGGAATAGCTTTGGCCTGATGCAGCTGAAGTTTTAAACCTCCACATCATTTGTATTAAAAAAGAAAAATATGACCATAAATTAAGTTTAGTACATTCATGGGAGCAAGAATTACTAGTATATTGGACATCACTCAGAAACAAGACTCATTTAGAGACCTCCACCGAGGCACACTGGTACTCAGAAAAATAAGTGATGGGTGGAAATAACTAGACTGTTTATAACTGGGTATTGCCTTGTCTTGCATAGTCTGATGGGGTTTCCACATTACCTAGACATGTTATGAACAGTTGGCAGGTTGAGACAGATTGGCTGGGACTTAGCTATTTCTTGCAAGCTTATATTCAAAATAGTTTGCAGTTTGTTGATATTTCAACACTCATTGCAGTTTGCTGTAAATCTATATACAATTAGTACAGTACTTATCTTTATATGCAGTTTAAATGTCTGTAGGTTTAGTTATCCACAGCCAGTAAGAGCTGGAAATGGTGAAGTGGGAAATTGGGGAAAGCAGTTTTCCATTTTCTCTCTCTTGAACAGCATGGTGAGATGCTTCACCATCAGGGTCTATCATTTCCAACATGGGAATCATCACTGTTTCCATGGTATCACCACCACCATGTAGGGCATGTGTAAGTCATTCTCTGAATTAATGTAGCAGTTATGAGAACTACTCACATTGAATTGAGATGGTTGTTTTCAAAAAATTCATTTTAATAAAGCTTAAACAACATTTTAGAGGGACAGAAGTACAGACCACATCCAAATGTTTTATGTATAACATTCTTATCATTCTTCTATTTTATTATGTCTATTATATTCAAATCCTCTTCTGAGTATTTGGGTAAAATTTATGTACATCAAGATTAATTCTTTCATAGTTTGCTATATCTCTGCTACTGTAATTACTTATTCTTAAGAACTTTATATGATTTGATCGTATGGTATATTTTTATTGGATTTTTATATTCTTTATGGTTAAACCATTTTTGCAATAAAAGGCAAAAACATTAGTATTCTGCTTTTTTTAGGTGGTCTTGGAGATTGAACCCAGGGATTTGCGCATGCAAGGCAAGAGCTCTACCACTGAGCCAAGTCCCCAGGCCCCTAGTATTCTTTCACATGTACTATAATTTCTATAGACATTGAAAGCTCAATATACTGTTCAGTATCTCTCTTTTGACTCTCTTAACATTGCTTTCATTACTTACCTCTAGTTTATCACCCCAAACATTTTAATAATAGTAAGAAAATCACAACCATTAAATTAAGAAATATAAATTAATGAATTTATTTTAGCTGTAATGTACCATAATTTAGCATTCTTTTCTTTTATGAATCATGGCTTTGACAATGTATCTAATTTCTTTTTGTAGCAAAGCTCACACATTCCTTTATTTTTTATTTTTTTTTTACAGCACAGAAAGATGATCTTTATTATGTTGTAACTAGAAAGAGCAGAAAGCAAGCTTATGAGGGACAATGATTTTTTGAAACCAGACTTCAAAACAATAATCAAAAATAAGTCTTAACTACACAGATACTTTGGTCACTATTGTCATCTCCAGTGGCACAAAAGCCAGCAGCATAAGGTAACATAAAGGCAATGGCTGTAAATTGTGAATGTATCCAAACACAGATCATTATATTAAAGTCTATCCTTTTATTTTCTTAATCTTCTTTTTAAATGTTTAACAATGATTGTTACTTATAAGCACACACATCACACTCCTACAAGAAAACTGCCTTAATATTCTCAAACTAACACTTTTCTTTTCTCCAAAAACTGAATGACTTAGGAGGCTGAGGCAGGCAGATGACCATGGTTTGGAGGCCAGACTGGACTACACAGTGACACACTGCCTCAAAAAACAGAAAAAAGAAAAAAATAGAATGAGTCATGATTCCAGTCTATACTGTAGTGTTAATAGTAACATGCAAGATTGATTTTGTTTTCAAGGTTAAATACCATATTGACTTCACCATTGGTGGCCAGCTATGTACTCTAATCTTTAACTTTTATTGTCTTAATAAATTTAAAAATAGTTCTTAAGACCTGAGATGTTAGATAAATTGTTAATGATTGTATCCTTATAATTTAGACTTTAGTCCATTCGGTTAAAAGCCCCTCTAAGATTTTAAAATTATTTACAAATGGTTATAACTAAAACAATGATAAAATTCACTACTTGAGTAGTTAAGACTGCTAATAAGGCCTTTAACTAAGGGTTGCATATTTTACACATGTTTAACTTACTGAGTACAACTCTTAAAACTATGCTTATAATTCTGTCACCAGTAAGTGCTCTTCATTTTGATGACTCTGTGGATAGCCCATCTCTTCTCCTCTCTTATAAACTATCTCCTTTTTTCTTTCTCCAAACAAAAATGCTAGTATTCCAACTGAACAGCTGCCAAAAGGAACATGTGTTTGAACAACGCAATGATAACTGTAATGCCTAGCAGAGAAGTATGTTCACACAGGCATTCAATGTTTGTTGCACATGGATGAGTGGGTTCTAAGGCAGTTGTCTGAATCATATGCTATTCATCACAAGGTATAAGTAATTTTGCTTAACCAGGAATTTCGGGTTATCAGATTTAATTCAACTACTAGTATAAATTCAAGAAAGTGATTTTTTTAAAAAAACGCATAATGAGTTCTCAGAAAAAGTGAACAAGTCAATCATAGTTCCTACTATAACATTAGTTACAGGAAAAGGAACAAAACTACTTATCTCTACATATTATGCACAACGAAATCAGGGGAAAAAATAAGACAAAAAAATCCTAAAAAGTGTTAGCTAATTTTTATCATTCCTCCACATTTTCCTTGTAGCTTTTTTGGTCACATATTTATCTGTGGTAAGTTCTCTAGCTGAAAGATAATGCTATTTTCTGAATGGATTTTTTTTTTATCTCCATAGATATGTAATAGGGTTTGTAAAAAGCAGGTATAAGATTATATATCATATGATGCCATGTTTTTCCTTTTATTTCTTGTTAATACTCAATTTTTCCTATTTTAATGAAACCATATAGAATATGAGATAATCTATTAACATATTGTGAGATTATTTGCTTATAATAGTCAGGTTGATAGCTTTGAAGCACACTGCACACTTGTCATCTCACATAATAATAAGTAAATATTACTCTTTTTGGAAAGGATACACTGACACACTCTTAAGTTTGGGGCTTTGGCCCAATATTTTTAGATGGTCACAGGACAATTGCAATGGCAATCACATTGACAGTGCAATTCATGGTTTGGTTCTCCCATTTTACAGCACAGGTTCCATCGCATGTGGTGTCACAAAACGATGAGCTGGCTCTGTAAAAGCCATATGCACTCTGCTGGACCACTGCCCAGGCCACACTGTATTTGCAAGCTTTAACCAGCTTAACCAAATGTGTGAATGACTGCTCCACTATGCTTGCCCTCCAATGATGGATGTTGTTCTGATTGTAACCCTCACCTCCTAACAACCCATGCACACACACTGACGATATTGTGAGTTTCATCAGCATTGAAACCAACTCCTAGTAGGCACATACTCCTTTAAAATCTCTCATTGTAGCTCCGAGTTACTGACAGTAATGGAAAAATTACAATAATGAATAAAAAAAATTCTTAATCTCAGACTATCTGCTGTAATAAATTAATAGTTAAAAGCAAGAAGTAAATTGAGCTCCATCATGGTGGAGTAAACTAACAAGACATTGCAAGATGCTGGAAGACACTCCAGGAGGATGCTTACCAGGATCCTCAAGTGCTTGGGAAAGGGGTCAAACCATGCCCTGTCATAGAAATGGAAAGCAACTTGATGGAGAGGAGCACCAGCTGATAGCCTGTATCAGGGGTGCTGGTAAAGCAAATCAAGGGAAGTATTCGATCCTGCAAGCAGTGAAAATGCCACCTTGAGATATAGCCTAAGGTCCCATAGCATGAAAATAAATACCAAGGAGAGGACAGGCTTCAGTGTATGACTGCCCTGCCAAAAGTCAAGTGGTTTTCAGTTCAGGTACTAAGTATAGTGGTGGTCTGGCCACAAATCAGCATGGTGGGGGAATATCAGGCTCCCGAGGAAGATTGCTGAGTGTGGTGTTCAGATGCACTGTCAGCAGCCTCTCCATCGTGGCATGGCTTATACCACCAGTCTGGCAAAAACACCACCTTGTGAGAGGGAAAAACCTTCCTAGATGCCAAAAAGAGGAACTCCAGATAAGCTGCTGTGAGCATGCCCAGGAGGATCCATGCACTACCTGAAGCTCAGGTTTGGTAAAGGCAACATATGGGAGTAGTGTCTAGGCCCCTGGGTAAGGGGTCTGAGTACAGCAGGAGCAGTTGTGCTGCTGTTTGGGGTGCCAGCTGAGCAATCAAGATATTCTGTATCCTGACTCTGCTCATAACACAAATCTGGACAGAAGAACACCCTGAGAGAGTATCTAGTCCCCAGAGGAACAAAGCTGCACAGCTTTTAGGTAACTGGCCTGCTGGGAGCTTTTCCCAGCAGAGCAGTGGAGAAGTTCTTGATGCCAGCATTTCTTACAGCTCTGTTCCAGAGAAAGCATCATATTAGGAGAGGAAAGTGAGGCAAGGGCACCAACTGCACTGCTCTGTGGGTGCACAACAGGTCCGTCGTCACCCCAACCCCATCCATCTGTCTAGCTCTCATCACACTAAGAGTGGAAACCAGGTCGGGGGCTGGGGATTTAGCTCAGCGGCAAAAGCGCCTGCCTGGCAAGCGCAAGGTCGTGAGTTCGGTTCCCGGTACCGGAGAAAAACCAAAACCAAAAAAAAGAAAAAAAAGAAACCAGGTCAGTTGGATCCAGGAGAGAGCACCTCCAAACTAGGACACTAAAGAAGGCATGCTCCAAAACTTCCTCAGAGGGTGGTGGATGTGTCAGGTCTGATGAGCCCTAGGGACAGAAAGACACAGGGAAGGATCCTGCATTTGGACCCAGATGGAGGCCGGGCATGCAGCAGGTGTGAGCAGAGTGACCCCAGGTATAGAAGAGAGATAACAGAGCAGGTCCTGAGTGAGCACTTCCACTGGCATCCAAATCACCAAGAAGGTCTGTGTGGAACAGGCAACCCGCCATCAGTCCTATCCTAAAAACACCACAGAAATTCGAGTTTGTACAGTACCCACCACACCACCTAATAGGAACTGCTGCACTGGGAACTGCATCCCTGACGCCAAACATTACAGAGTTCCAAGCAGAAAGGCCCTCACTTTCTAAGCTCTGGATACCACTGGGCTCCTGGGCTGGATGGAGAATGCATGAGAGGTGCGGACCAAGAATTCAGAGTGCAGGGGATGTCAGAAGGGAGTGCAGAGAGGTACTGGGCATGCTCACACAGAAAAGCACGGAGGGAGCAGATTAACAGCAGCAAGGGTACCCACGGAGGGAGAATACAATGATGAAAGAACTCCCAGCACTCAGAAATCAGTACAGGTTGTGGAGGATCTGAATCTTGCCCGGTCCCTCTCAGCCCTACCGTCATCTCAAACAGTGGAAAGGTCTATCATATCACAGAACAGGCTAGTCATGTACTCAGAAGCACATCTGAAACATAACGGAGCTCTGCCTGCAGAACGAACTGGAAGCCAGCTCAGTGGACCCTCCAGGAAGGACCTTTGATTTTCGTGTTCTTGTGTGTATATTTATTTTCTTTTTCTCCTTTCATTTTCTTTATATTGGTGAGATGTTTGCAGAATGGAGAAAATAATTAAGTAATGCTTAAATTCAACTAAATAGAAACGAGATCTCTTTAATTTCCCAGAAGCATGTGTCAATGAAGTAGAAAACATTACAGGGAAAACAACTAAAAAAAGAAAAATGCTTAATGAAATGTTGACAACATCAGAGAAGAAAGAGTGTGCAAATATGTAAGACTGTTGATGAGTTTAAAGAGGACTAAATTAAATATATAAAAGACTAAATAGATTTCACTGAACTTATAGAAAATATAAACAAAAAGCCAAATCGATATGTAAGAAAGTACAAGATATAAACAACCATCCTGCAATAAATTTGAAATTAGGAAATGAAACTATGCAGAAATCCAGAATATGAAAAATTGAATTAAAATCTTTACAGCATATACCATTAATGTGAGAAAAGATTCTGTGAACCTGAATATAGGGTAATGTAGGAGATCCTGTTCTCGCTGCTGTCATTACCCTTAGATCAGCCAGACATGCTGGAAACTAGAGCTAACAAATGCTCCATGGCTCAAGAATAAATAAAATAATCCAAAGCACAAAACCCCCCAAATATCTTAAATATTATTGGAGTAAAGAAAATATCCCAAGATGACTCAAAATGTACTAATGATTCGCTCACCAAATCTTAGCAGCAGTTAGGAATTCTACATAAGGAATACAATTTCAATGTGAAGAAGGCTTTATAGATACCAAAGGAGCCATGAGCAAAGAAACCGTCTCCACAGCTAATTCTAGACATTAGCAGAAAGAGAGCACATGAAATGTGGTTAGAGAAATATAACATGTAGCTTACAAGCTCAAGCCTATCAGGACAACAGCAGATTACTCAGCATGCACCATGACAACCAAGAGAGCTCAGAACAGGTGTTCAGGTCCTCCTCCCGAGAAAAAAGTATTATACACCCAAAGTCTGAGAGACTGTAGAAGTATCCTTCAAAACTGATGTAGAAATAAAGACTTCCCATGACAAACAGACCCCAAAGAAGTTTATTACTAGTATTGCAGAAAATACATAATGGAATTCTGCCTTACACTCTTTGGACCCTGCACTGAAACCTCTGAATATTTGAGACAAATAGACTTGGCTATTTAAATTGTGGCTCTCAGCTATTTTGTCCAGTGACAGGAAAGCTAACTCTGGTGGGAAGAATATGGGGTCTGGCACCAAAGGCTACCCAAACATGGTAATTTGGGGTCATGAGTGCTGTCACTTGCATCGTGGTCCATCTGCTCTAATACAAAAGGGAATGATCGGGCCTCATTTTTGTCTATCTCACCAGCACCAAGCTATTACAACAAGGGTCAGGTGAATACCTGGTATATTTAATCTGTCGTGGAGAGTGAAGAGACACACCCGACTTCTTTCTTTCTCTTTCTTCTTTCTCTCACCCCAGTTGTTCCCTTCTTTGAGCAGCTTCTTTCCCTGTTATCTTATGTATTGTACCTTTTTTGTTTTATTTACTCTTTCAGGTTCTTAAACTAGGGTGATAATATGATGTTTGTACATATGGGTTTGATTTTCTTCACTTGTGATTATGGTCTCTAGTTGCATCCATTTACATATAAAAGCCTCAAGTTTGTCTTTTTTTATAGCTGAGAAATAAAAATACATCTTTTTCATGATTCCTCAACTGATGGACCTTTATGTTGTTTCCAAGATTTAGCTGTGACAGATTGCACTGCTGTAAGTATAGGCGTGCACACAGCACTGTGGTATGATGTTTTTAATTCTTCTGGGAATATACCCAGAAGGGAAATAACTATGTTAACTTTAATCCTAGTTTTGTAAGGAATCTCCACACTGATATCCACAGAGCACTTATCAATCTGCACTCAAATATGTATATATAAAGAGAGAGAGAGAGAGAGAGAGAGAGAGAGAGAGAGAGAGAGAGAGAGAGAGACCTGGATTACCTGTATGGTTGATGTCTAGTGGTTTATTGAAAGGAAGAGTTAAGGCTTAAATTTGTTTCTGTTTTGATGAAATTTACATGCTTATATCTGATAATCTCAGAAACTGTTTTGAAGACAAAAATATGCAGTATAAGAACCAATAGAAGAATTCTTATCCTCTTCTCTGAAGCTCTGCATCACCTCTAATGTTTTTAAAATTTTTTCTATTTTCTTTAATGGCTTCATCAATGTTGCATTCTTACATCTGGTAATCTGAGCAACTTGGGTGAGGGTAACAGTATGCAATATAACAACCACTGTTCATTCCTATCATTTTGTTTTGAAAGCCTGTATCATTTTTAATGTTTTTCCTTGTGTGTGTGTGTGTGTGTGTGTGTGTGTGTGTGTGTGTGTATGTGATGCTGGCATTTTGCTACTGTTCTTTTTTCCTATTCTCTTTAAAATACAAAAAAGAGACACACCAGACATCAGTCTCACAGAAGACTGTGTGGAAAGATTTATACTTTCACTTTATCCAAGTAGAAATGACCAGTACCCTCACCTGCATGTTGTTGGTGCCAGATGTGGCAGCATGGAGAGTGACCATCTGCATGTAAAACGCCAGCACTCACTTTTTCCTCTACTAGAATGGAACGAAGGAAAACATGTTAAAAGGGAACATTCAAATAAGTCCTAGTAACTCAAATTATTACACAAAATTTTGACAATTAATCTGGAAGTCACTTTCAAGAGCTAGAAGGAACTAGAACTAGAAGAAAGTAAAACTGAATGAAGAAGACAAGGACTCATAAGACGTTCGGAATATCTGGCAAGAATTTGAAATGAACAATCATCAAAATACCTTAACAGTAATTTACTGTCTTTCATTAAAAAATTATTCAATTGAGTCAACAGATAGACTGCCTCAAAATAATTAAGGAATCAAGCAAGTAGAAATTTTGTAACTGAAAATGTACAAATGAAAGAAACTTAAAGAAAAAAATCTCCTTAAATTTTTGGATCAATAATAGAATAGAAGAGACAGAGAAAAGAAACTAAATTAAAAGCAAGTGTTTTCCGAGTTTTGGAAAGTAGATGTTTTAGGTGCTGGGGATTTAGCTCAGCGGCAAAGAGCTTGCCTGGCAAGCACAAGTTCATGAGTTCGATTCCTGGTACCGGAAGAAAAAAAAAAAAAAAAAAAAAAAAAAAAAAAAAAGTGGACTCTTTAAATTCAGAAAAATTAATAGTGACATCAAGAACTCCATTGTGGTGGTGACACTCTTTGTCTTCCAAAAATGTAATAAGGAGCCCTCACTTTTCCACAGCTCTTTTGATTACTGAAGTAGTACTCATTAAGCCATCCTCCATTCCAAGACATATATTTTAGGATAAAGATTAAACAGCATTTTGAATGTGTAGTCCCTAAGATCCTAGAACTATGTAGTCTAAATATTGGCTATACAACAGCCATTTGGCACTACACAGATATCATACATAGTTTAGTACTGATCTTGTTGTACCCATTTACCTTTTTGTGGAACTTTAACATTTATAAAAATAATACATCTTCAAATATGTACTAAGCTATTTATAGCAAGCAGTGTTCTATACTAAAATTAAAAATCACATACTGCCTTCCATTTCTGAAAGGATGAAAGTAAATTCCACAAATCCAATTTCTTAGCATAATAATTTTAGAACATTCACCAACAATAGCAACTGATCCTAAATAACGAGTTAGTGTGCGACAGACTCCAACAGCATCTTAGCGTAACCCTATGCGATAGTTTCTGTTACATCAAACTTCATAGCTCAGGAAACTGAGGGAATGAGATAGAAGTAACTTTCCTAAGCACTTGGGAGCCAATATTCAAATCTATGCTGACATCACAGTTTGTGAGTGTAATGACTAAACTGAAAGGAACGAGAATACATTTCACAATTCATGATATTTCATTAGAATGGAGTTCAAAACTATCACACCATTTTAAAAAGCACCTATTACTGTGTAATCTTATTTACACATAAGCTAATGAAGCACAGAAATTATGTAGTAGGCAAATGGCACAGACAGATACTGTCATTTCGAGGATAGTGTCCTTCAGTGTTTGTGTTACTAAATCAAAGGAAATTTTCCTTAATAGCTAGTAAATGGAAAATCAATTTAAAGGACAATTAACAACCATAACACTGTACTAAAGAGAGTCCTTTGACATTTCAAGCAGTTTCTTTAATACTCTGGCTTATAATCACAGGCAAAAACACTTGTTTCTCTGAGACACTCTTTTACCTCGGTCAGTAGACTAGGGAATAAAACACAGAGCATAGGCCCTGAGACCTACTGACTATGAGGTTTCTAAGACTGCCTAGCCAAATTCTCTATTATTAAAAAAATAACCAATATAGTAATGTAGATGTCTCCTCTTGGGTATCTAAATGCATCAAGACTTTCTTGGGCACCTGAATAAAAGCCATCAAAAATATCTACCAGGCAATAATTTGGCATTTGATTGAAATTAAAGTGATTTCAGGAAAGTTGCTTTAGGTTTTTTTTGCTACTGTAACAAAGGACCATAATAAATTTAGAGAGCTAAAGCAACACAAATTTACTCTTTCTGTTTTGCAGCTCAGGGATCCCAGTGGGGTTCACTGGGCTAAAATCCAGGTTTCCTTCAAGTCAACCTAGAGAAAGAACTTATTTTTGTTATTTCCATTCTCAGAAACCACTGTAATTCCTTGGACCATGACTCCTTTTAAGAAACGGCATCACTGGACAGCTGCTTTTCTATATCTCACCTGGTCTGTGTAATTTAACCCACTCACACAGCCAGGATAATCGTTTTATCTCCAATATTTAATTTAGTCACACCTGCAAAATTTCTTTTGCCAATTGTTTAAAGTTATTTGTAGTTTTCAGGAATTAAGGTTTGGACAATTTGGGGAGAATTTTATACTGCCCACCATATTTAGAGTGTAGTAGGTAAGAGCATTATTTGTATATCTCTACCGAGAGTGTGGAATTCCATCTCCAGTGTTCACTTTGTTACTCCAATTACTTTCAACCTCTCTCTTCTTTTTTGAAAGAGGAAATTGCAGCAGAACCTACTTTGTGAATGTGAGATTACAGAGAAAAATACACACATACCAAACCTGAAACAGTGCTTGTTAAATAGTAATAGCCAGATACGTGTTCTACTTAGTAAGAAACAAGGATACTATTCACTGTTATCTTTTAGGCATGAAAAGTATAGAGTGAAGCTACTAACCCACTGAAGTTCTTTTTTGCCATTATGGCTGCCCTGATTATCCTTAATTATTGCACGGTTGGTTTCTTACGTTTAGTCATTTGCAAAAATTAAATTACCAAAACGTACCTGACATAATTTTGGCATGTTTTTGGCCCAGATTAAATAATTTCAACCAACACTGATGTCTTCCAAAGCTTTATTTTTATTCTAAAAAACTCTAAAACCCTATATTGATGTCATATTGTCATGTAAAAAGCCATATAAAACTGATGCATACAGCTAGAGGTTTTAAGTATATTCTTGGAAACTCACCAAGTTCATAACTGTTTCCCTCACCTCACTAATGTAAGCTCCTGATATATTTACTATTATTATTTTTTGCACGTGTGTGTTTGTGTGAGTGTGTGAGAGTGTGTGTGTGAGTGTGTGTGAAGAACATTAACATAAGATCTGTTTTTTCAAATATCTGAATGTATACTAGGGCATCATTAGCTGTACCTACCATACCAAATAGTAGGTATTCAGAATTTATCTCTCATAAAGAAAAACAAGATTCAAATATTAAATGGTGAATGGAAAAGGAGATATTATATCTGTTCTCTCCAGAAATATAAACCATTAGAGGCTGGGGATTTAGCTCACTGTCACAGCGCCTACCTGGCAAGCACAAGGTCATGAATTCAATTCCCAGTATGGGAAAAAAACAACAACAACAACAAAAAAAAAAAAGATAAAGCATTAGACACTATATGAACAATTATATGGCAACAACTTTAAAATCTAGAAGAAACAGATACATTGCTGAACATATATAACTGATAATATTGGAC
Organism: Chinchilla lanigera; assembly: GCF_000276665.1. Classification (NCBI taxonomy): domain Eukaryota; kingdom Metazoa; phylum Chordata; class Mammalia; order Rodentia; family Chinchillidae; genus Chinchilla; species Chinchilla lanigera. The sequence goes on along the minus strand of NW_004955403.1, from coordinate 32,072,561 downwards.
AATAGAACAAAGCAAACCTACACATACCAATAGAAAGTATTGCAATTGAATTCATTATAAAAAGTCTCCTGGCTGTGAAAAATCTCAGAATTACACATCTTCAATGCTTGCATTTTGTCACATCTTTGTAGAAGAGTTAATGTCAATTGTCCTACTCTGGAAAAATTTTAATGGAGAAAAAACTTCAGAATTAATTCAGCACACAAGTTGTACATTAATACCAAAGCTAGAAAGCAAATAAAATTGAAAAAAAAAATAAAAATAAGGTACACTTCTTTCAAGGAAAACAGATGCAAAAATTCTCAACAAAACATTAATACAATCAAACACATATTAAAAAGATTATGTAGCATGATCAAAGGGATTTTTATCTCAGGTATTCAAGAATAATTCATTGTAGTCTTATAAGGACATTATACATCAGTCTAACAGAATGAACAAGAAAATCATCTTACTGAAGGCTGGAAAGCTTGTCATAAAATTCAACATTTTTATATAACAAATTTTAAAACTTTCCAACTCTAAACATATGAAAAATGTAAATACCTGAGTATAACAGAGACAATGTACAAGAAACGTACATCTATCATCATAGTGAAGGTGAAGAATCTGCAATCATTTTCTCTAGGATTATGCAAATAAATAGCTATGTATGTTTCATCACACTTACTTAGTAAAGTATTGGAAGTATAAACCAATATGTGGCAAAAGAAAGAAATTCAGGAACTCCAAACCGGAGAGGAGAATGGGCAAATTATACTTCATTGCAGACGACATGATTTTTTATATAAAATAGCATAGAAAACTCTAAAAGATATTACTGGAACCAATGAACAAATTCGCTAAGCTTTCAGAATACCTTTTGGGGGGCAAAATCTGTAGTTTTCTTTTAGATACTAATAATGAAATAGCTGAGAAGAAAGAAGTAATTCATTTTCTATTATTTTAAAAAAAGCAGGAAAACACTAACAGACAGACAGCCATTTATAAAATAGCAAAAGAACAATACAAACAATAAAAAGTTGCAAACAAAGTGGTAGGAAATTAATAATGCTTATTGTATTATATATTGATATCTTCAAAGTGATTTCTCATGAAAACAAATAGAGGCATGAAATATTGATCAATCAAGGACTCATTAACTGTTTCTTTCAGCAAAAAAATAGAAGACAGTAGATACATTATGTTAACTACCCAGTATATACATACATACAAAATTTCTCCTTCTTTCCCTTCTCTTTATCCACATCCCAGTTGGCCTTTATGCTTGAGCGTTTTCCTAGCATTTCACAATGTCTATCATACCTCCGAGTATAAATTAACTCTTTCAAGTTTTACACTAGTGAGACAATGCGGTGCTTGCACATGCAGGTCTGATTTATTTCACTTATGACTATGGACTCTAGTTGTGACCATTTACCTATAAAAGCCTCGAGTTTATCTATCTTTATAGCTGAGTAATATTCCATTATATAAAAGTACCACATTTTTTATCCAATCCTTGGTGGATGGACATTTGGGTTGTTTCCACAATTTAGCAATTACAAATTGTGCTGCTATGAACATAGGTGCACATATATTGCTGTGATATGATGTTTTTAGATCTTCTGGGGAAATACCCAGAAGGAGAATAGCTGGGTTGAATGGGACCTCTAGACCTACTTTGCTGAGGAATCTCCAAACTGATTTCCACAGTGGTTTCATCAGTCTGCATTCCCACCAGTAGCAGAGAAGAGTTCCTATTTCTCCACAGCCTCGCCAGCATTTGTTATTGGTTGATTTCTTAATGCTAGCCATTCTCACTGGGGTAAGGTAGAATCTCAGTGTTGTTTTAATTTGCATTTCTCGAATGACTAATGATG
>NW_004955403.1:32065510-32069442 GCF_000276665.1 Chinchilla lanigera | reverse complement strand
TGATAGTGGACATCCTTGTCTTGTTCCCAATTTTAAAGCAAAACCTTTCAGTTTTTGTTCATTTAGAATGATGTTGGCTGTTGGATTATCATAGATGGCTTTGATCAGATTGAGATAAAGACCATCTATTCCTGTTTTCTGTAAAGTTTTTATCAGGAATGTATGTTGGACTTTGTCAAAAGCTTTTTCTGCATCTATTGAGATGATCATGTGGTTTTTTTCTTTGGCTCCATTGATATGGCATATAACATCTATAGATTTGTGATTGTTGAATCAACCTTGTATTCCTCAAATGAATCCGACTTGGTTGTGATGTGTGATTTTCTTGATGGTTTGCTGTATTCTATTTACTAGTATTTTATTGAGTATCTTTGCATCTATATTCATGAGGGAGATTGGTCTGTAGTTCTCTTTCTTGGTTGGGTCTTTCTCTGATTTTGGTATCAGTATGCTTGTCTCCAGAGATTAGTTAAGGGGAATTGCCTCTTTGTCAATTTCATTGAAGAGTTTGAGGAGTGTTGGTATTAAATCTTCTCTGAATTTCTTGTAAAATTCTGCTGTGAATCCATCAGGGCCTGGGGTTTTCATTGTTGGTAGGTTTTTAATCATGTTTTCAATCTCATTAATTGATAGTGTATTGTTCAGGAATTTTATATCTTCTTGACTAAACATATCTAGGAATCTGTGCTACTTCTGATTTTTCTATCTTATGGGAGTAAAGATTTTCAAAGTAGGCATTGATTATATTCTGAATTAGTATGGAATCTGTAGTAATTTCATCCTTTTCATTCCTTATTGCATAAACCTGAGTTCTTTCCTTCCTTTTTTGATAAGGCTGTGTAGTGGTGTATCAATTTTATTTATTCTTTCAAAGAACCAACTCTTTGACTCATTTATTTTATGGAGGCATTTATTTGTCTCAATTGCGTTAATTTCTGCCCTAATCTTTATAATCTCCTCCCTTCTTTGGGTTTTGGGCTTGACTTGCTCTTCTTTTCATAAAATTTTAAGGTACAGTGTTAGGCTATTTAATTGTTCCCTTTCTATTTTCCTTATGTGTGAATTAGCTGCTATAAATTTCCCTCTAAGGACTGCTTTCATTGCATCCCACAGATTCTGGCAAGTTGTATTTATATTTTCATTTGTTTGTAGGTATTTTTTAATTTCATGTTTAATTTCTTCTGTGACCTGTTGGTTGTTCAGGAGGTTGTTATTTAATTTCCAAGTGTTTTTGGAGTTTCTTTTGTTGTTAATTTCCAATTTTATTGCACTGTGGTCAGATAATATGCATGGGATAATTTCAATTTTTTGCAATTTAGAAGGTATGCTCTATGGGCTAGAATGTGGTCTATTTTAGAGAAAGGCCAATGTGCAGCTGAGAAAAATGTGTATTCTGATGTTGTTGGGTGGGACACTCTGTATTCATCCGTTAAGTCCATTTGTTCACAGCTTTGGTTCAGATCTGCTATTTCCTCACTGATTTTTTGTCCAGTTGACCAATCTCTTTGTGTCAATGGGGTGTTGAGGTCCTCTGTTAAAATAGTGTTATTAATTATATGGGTTTTCATCCCTGTTAAGATTTGTATTATATAATTTGTATCTCTGATATTTGGTGCATACATATTTATGATTTTTATCTCATCCTGTTGCAGTTTTCCCCAGACAAGTATGTAGTGACCTTCTTTATCTCTTTTGATTGTTGTCAGTTTGAAGTTTACATTCTCTGCAAACAGGATAGCTACCCCTGCTTTTTTCTGGGTTCCTGTTGCATGGAGGATTATTTTCCATCCTTTGACTTTTAGTCTATGGATTTCCCTTTGAGTGAAATGTGTTTCCTGTATACAGCACATTGTTGGATTTTGTTTTTTAATCCACTCTGACAATCTGTTTCTTTTGAATGGAGAATTGAGGCCATTTACATTTATAGTTATAACCAATATATATTGATTTATCATTGTCATGCAATTTACTTGCATTGGTGTCCTACTTTTTCTACCTGTTTACTTGCTTGCTGTTCTTGACATTTAATTTCTACTGTTGTTCTTGAAATTGCAGTCATATTTTTCTCATCCAGAATATCTTTTAGTATTCTTTGTAATTCTGGCTTGACAATCATGAAGTTCTTCAATTGTTCTTTGTTGTGAAAATATTTCATTTCTCCATTGAATTTGAGGGATAGTTGACATGGTACATCAGTCTTGGTTCTTTTGCTGGAGATCTGTGACCTTGACTATTACATGTCTGGGTGGAGTTTCATTTTGGTTGTGGTTGGTTTTAGTTCTATGTGCCTCACTTACCTGTATTCAGGTTCTGCTTCCATACTTGGGAAATTTTCTGCTATTATTTCTGAAATTTTCTTTTTATGTCAGTTGTGTTGCCTCCTGCTGTTTCATTAGCTCCTATTAGTCGTACATTATTCCTCTTTGCCTCATTTTGCTGCACTTAAATTGATTTTTCCTGGATCCTTATTGGTTTTACAAGATCCTTTCTTTCAAGGTCACTAGCTGCCGTGCTGTCTTTAAAATCTGAAATTCTATCTTGAGCTTCATTTAAGCGGTTTGGGCAGCTTTCATTGGAAGCTTTGTTTTCCTGGAAGTCTCTTTGAATCTGGTTCCTGTGTTCTAAGTCCTTTCTATATTTTTCATTTAACGTTTCCATCCATTGCCTTTGTTCTTCTTGTCTTATTTGAGTCATCCTCAGACGTTTTGAGTAGTTCTTTCATTATTATTATCATTTCATTTTTTGCCTGACAGATTATTTCTAATCTCATCTCTTCTATGGCCTTGTAGAGTTGTTTCTTTAGTTTCATTGCAATCATTTCAGCAATTTCAGGCATGTGTTTACCAAGCTCTCTTATGTCAATGTCTCCTGGACTTGTTCTGAATGGGGTGGAGCTCTGGGATTGTGTTTTAGTCCTTTGTCTTGTCATGTTTGATACCAGATGCAGAAAGCTCAGTTTCCCTCTTCAGTGGCTGCACAGCAAAGACCACTAGTATCCCTAGTTTTCCTGTTGGTCAGGTGTGCACCTCAGTGTCTGCTGAGAAGCACTACTTAGTCTGGGGTTTTCTGGCAGTTGTTGATTTGTATCTAGTTATCCCAGGTCTCAGAGCAGGCATTGGTGTCAGCTGATGGCAGACCATCTGATCCAGTGACCCCTTGCACTTCAGGGCACATGCACGGCTTGGACTCAAGTTGCACTGGTTTGACAATCCTGGTCCAGTGAACCTATGACCCTAGGCAATGCAGAGTACAGGCAAAACCCAGACATGAGCTGCAGGGTCAACAGTTTCTAGTCCACCTGATTCTGTGTCTCCAGTCAGTTCAGGACACATACAGGAATCAGATGTGGGCCAGACTGACAGCAATCACAGACTGCCTGTGCCTGTGCCCCCCTCCCCGGGGGGTTGGGGCACAAGTAAAGCACAAACTCGAACTGTGGTACCAGCAGCTCTTGGAGTGCTCGCTCACTTGGAGCAGGACATGTGCAGGGAGGGCCACATGTGAACCCCAGTGAGAGCAGTCCCCAGGCCTTCTGAGTGAGGAATTACTGTCTACTGCAGGTTCATAGAGCTCCGAGACTCAGACTGTGACGGTGGCAGAGTTCTGGGTCATCCAGTAAGAAGCAATTCAATCTCCAATAGCTATAAAGTACTTTGAAATGAATTTAACCAAGAACATAAAAAAGTCTCTACAATGGAAATTACAAAAAAATGATGAAAAACTACAAATATACAAATAAACTGAAGGAAATCTTATGTTCATGGATCAGGATTAATGTTGTTAAAACATTCATCTTCCAAAGTAATCCAGAGGGGCTGGGGATTTAGCTCAGTGGCAAAAGCGCCTGCCTGGCAAGCACAAGGTCATGAGCTCAGTTCCCGGTACCGGAGAAAAACCAAAAAAAAAAAAAAAAAAAAAAACCAAATAATCCA
>NW_004955403.1:32061888-32065410 GCF_000276665.1 Chinchilla lanigera | reverse complement strand
GGCAAAAGCGCCTGCCTGGCAAGCACAAGGTCATGAGCTCAGTTCCCGGTACCGGAGAAAAAAAAAAAAAAAAAAAAAAAAAAAAAAAAAAAAAAACAACAAAAAACCAAAGTAATCCAGAGATTCAATTCAAGTTTTTTGGAAACATTAATCACATTCTTCAAAAAGATTCAAAGAACACCTCTTTAAAAAAAAAAAAACAGGGGCTGGGGATTTAGCTCAGCTGCACAGCACCTGCCTAGCAAGTGCAAGGTCGTGAGTTCGGTTCCCTGTGCCAAAAAAAAAAAAAAAAAAAAGAACACCTCCTAAAGTTTACCTGAAAGACTTTAATCTCAGAAAAAACGTCTTCAGATAGCCAAAGGAATCCTGAGCAAAAAGAACAAAGCCTGAGGCAATAAACCTCTCTTCAAAACATAATAACAAGTTGGAGTGAACAAATTAAGCATGGAAGTGACATAAACACAAACACACAGAAAAGTGGAACACAACAAAGTATGTGGATTTTGAATGCTCCTATGCAAATAAGTGGTTTCACTAGTTAGAAATACCAAATACTTTGATCTTATCATTATGCTTTATTTAGTTGTACTAAAATGTCAAACAGTGCCTCATAAATATATAAAATTATTCTATATGAATTTACAGTATTTTTAAATGAGGTTGCTTGCACCATACAAAGAAATTTTTCTTAGAGCTCAGCTAAGAGATATCAGCTTTTATGTAATAAGTTTCCATGTTAACATTTTGTACTTTAAAACACAGCTGATATTCTGTCTCTTTTATGTAACTGGTGCCACGTGCATCGGAGTTATCTTTGAGCCACCTCTCACAGTAAACTTTGCTTCAGTAAAGAGCAGTTGCATAGGATGTAGTGGCCCAAGACTGGAACACTAAGCTGGGAGGCTGAGTCAGAGGGATCACTGTTTGGGCCTACACTGAGCAACACAGTGGGATTCTGTTTCAAAATTAAAATAAATAAATACAGAGGACAAAAAAGTAGATCAGTGCACATCTTTCCAAAAACAAAAGACAGATATTATAATACAAACTAAGCACAATGAATAACATCCATTGATTGTTCACTAGTGATAGGAGGAAATTAAACATATGTATTACAAAATTCACTCATAATGAAAATTTCAAAATGTGTTTTCTGATCTTTTCTTTGTTCTACTTTTGTTTGTTTATTTATTTGTTTTTTTTCCCATGAGGTACAGTCTCCCTATGTAGTTCAACTGACCTCAAATTTGCAGCACTCTTCTTGCCTCAGTCTTCTGAGTGCTGGGATTACAGGCATGTACCACCATGCCTGGATTATCCTATTGTTTTTTACTCAGTTTGTTAATGAACATTTCCAAAACCTTCATAGAGTAAACAATATTCTAAGGCAAAAATTCTAATGTAAAGCAGAACAAAAATCTGTCATCTAAAGCCACTGCATATCTGATTTAAGGGCCAGTTATTCAGTAGTACCCTCACTGTCCTCCTAATGTTCTAAAACATATCACGTCATGATAAGTCCTCCAGTGTTTATTTGTTAGATCAAGTGTCTTTAAGCTTTTATCAAAGCACTACTTCATCTTTTTAAAGTTGATCAATGTTAGAGTATTTAAGTATGCATTGAATTTACTGAGGGCACAATTAAACTTGATCAGTTTTACTTTTTCCCTTTGTAAATAACTCCAAAACTTTACCATGCCCAGCCATAATCTAGCTCTAACCTAACAGATGTTTAAACTGGAATGATTCTAAGCTGTGTGCATGAATCATTCAAATAATGAAAATATTCTAACTATTCTTCCACAAATCTCAAAGACAGACTTGTGCTGTGATTTACATGAATAAAAATTGAGATATATAAAGAGGGTTCCCATCTCCTGATTTTAACCAGAAAATCAGATGTTTGAAATGAAAAAGTAAATTCGTTAAGAATATGTGTGAAATTTTCATTATCTTATGTAAAAGCAAGCTAAAAATAGAATTTTTTCAATCATCATAGTAGACAGAGAAAGAACTGTAAATTAAAATGCACTTATTGGGTATATGGTGATGCGCAAATTTTGGGCTTATACTTTTCCTGCTAATTGTAATTATAGCTGTGATGAAGGACATCATGACTTATACAATGACTACATACAGAATTACCTATGTAGTACCTACTTTTAATTTGTTGTACCAGCAAATCCTTTCTAATAGGAATGACTTTTAAGCTTTATATGACCTTGGATCTTACGATAACCAGTCTACCTCACACGGAGTCCCATTTGTAGGAATGCATTCAGGGCAGATGTGTAGTTACTGTTGTTGTAGGGGAAAAGATGAATAATTTCTGCCTTCCACAATTCCACCAGGTTTTCCATGGAGAACATTGTCTTTTAATGTCAAATTGGACAGGATTTCATTTTATGTGGATCACTGGGTTTGACTAGGAGGAAATGTTGACCAATATACAGGGCTCTGCTGACATATGATATAATAATGTGTTTACTCCCAAGGTAGTTTGCATCATTGAAGATGGTACAGCATTTTAATTTTTTTCAATATTCAACCCTACAGTATTGTTTAACATTTTTTGTAGTTTTTTAATAATTCTGTTAGGTAGGGTATTCTCACTACATCATTTGTTCTTTTTTATTTTGTGTTTTCTTATTATTGTGTTTGTTGAGAGTAAAATATACAATAAAATAACAAGATACACAAAAACAAAACCAATCAAACAATAAAAATGATACAGAGTTTCAAAACAATGATAGGAATTTGCAATGATCTTTATATTACATATTGTTATCCTCAGTGAAGTTTCTTTGATTACCAGATGCAAGAATGCAAGATAGATCAAATCGTTAAAGAGAATAAAGACAAATTTAAAAAGCATTAGAAACAGCACAGAGCTTCTCTAGACAATATGGTAGGAATTCACCAGTATTTGTTATATTGCATATTGCTGTCTTGAAATCAGTTCTTTAGAGTACCAGATACAAGCATGCAAAATTGGTCAAAAAAGTTAAGCATTAACTGTTCCTTTCATTAAACCATTAGACATCAGCAGTACAATTATTTTAGCTATTCATAAATGTACATTTTTCCCTTGTTTCTTTCTTTCTTCTCTTTTCCTTCATCCAAGGTGCTCCTTCCTTTCAGCAGTTTCTTTCCCTTTCATAATATCTATTCTACCTTCTGGATTTTATTTACTATTTCAGGTTCTTACTCTAGGGAGACAGTATGGTGTTTAAACATGTGGGTCCAATTTCTTTCTTTTGTGACTACGGTCTCTAGTTGCATCCATGTACCTATAAAAGCCTCAGGTTTATCTTTTTTATATTCTTAGGGAAAAATACCCAGAAGGGAAATAGCTTGGTTAAGGGTGCCCCCTAATCATAATTTTCTGAGGAAATTTCACACTTATTTGTAGAGTGGTTTCACTGATCTACTCTCCCACCAACAGTGGAGAAGCATTCCTTTTTCCCCATAGCCTCTCTACCATTTGTTATTGGTTGACTTCTTCTTTTTTTCTTTTTTCTT
>NW_004955403.1:32057801-32061773 GCF_000276665.1 Chinchilla lanigera | reverse complement strand
ATGATCCTCCTGCCTTGGCCTCCCAAGTGCTGGGATTACAGGTGTGCCCCACCATGCGACATTTGTGTGATTTCTTGATGACAACCATTCTTTCTAGCAAGAGGTGGAATCTCAGTGTTGTCTTAATTTGCATTTCTTGAATGACCAATGAATATGAACACTATTCCATATATTTATTTGCCATTCATATTTCTTCATCTGAGAAATGTGTATTCATTTCAGCTCTCCAATTTTTTGTTTGGGTCTTTGAATTTTAAGGGCCTGATGTTTTAAAATACTTTATATGTTCTAGATAGAAGTTCTTTGCCTGAAGGGCAGTTAGCTAAAATATTTTCCAAATTTATGAGTTTTCTTTTTCCTCTCTTGCTGATTTCTTTTGATGTGCTAAAACTTTTCTATAAGGTAAGATCACAGTATTTGATCCATTGAAGTATTTCCTATGCAGTTTGGTCTATGTTCATGAATTTTCTCCCTCCCCAATGTCTTCAAAACTTCTACCTACTTTCTCTTCCTGTAGATTTAGTGTTTCTGTTGTAGTGTTTAGAACTTTGATCCATTTTGACTTTAGTTTAGTGCAAGGTGATAGACATCGGTCTACTTACAGTCTTTGGCATGTGAAAAGCCAGTTTTTCCTGCATCATTTACTAAAGAGGCTATCTTTATTCCAGAGAAAATATTTGGCCCCTTTGTCAAAGATAAGGTAGCTGAGTGGTTTTGAAGTTGTGTCTGTATCTCTAATCTTTTCAATTGATATCCAAGTCTGCTTTTGCCAGTACCATGCTGATTTCATCACAGCAGCTTTGTGATATAACTTTAAGTCAGAAATTGGAATGCCTCCTGCCTTTCCTTTGTTTCCCAAGATTGCTTTTGCTATTCTAGGCCTCTTCTGGTCTCAGATGAATTTTAGGAATGCTTTCTCTAGATTTGTGAGGTACACTAATGGTATTTTTAATTGGGATTGCATTGAATCTGTACAACAATTTGGGGAGTATGGCCATTTTCACAATGTTGGTTCTTCCTATCCATGAGCAAGGAATATCTTTACATTTTCTGAAATCCTCTTTGATCTCTTTTTTCAAGGTCCTGTAATTTTCACTGTATAGACCTTTTATTTCCTTTGTTATATTTATTCTTAAGTATTTCAGTTTTTTAGATTCTATTCTGAAAGATGTGGTTTCCCTAATTTTTCTTAGTGTCTTTGCAACTTGTATACAGGAATGCTACTGATTTTTGAATGTTGACTTTGTATCCAACTATGCTGCTGAATTTGGTTATTAAATATATAAGCCTTTTTGCTGGAGTGTTTGTGGTCTTCTATGTAGAGTATCTTATCATCTGCAAATAATGATAGTTTCATTTCTTCCTTTCTTATCCTTATTCCTTATATTTCTCTTTCTTGTCTAATTGCTCTGGCTAATACTTCTAGAACTACATTGAATAAGAGTGGTGACTGCGGCCATCCTTCTCTTGTTCCTGATTTTAAAGTGAAAGCTTTCAGTTTTGGTTCACTTAATATTATGTTGGCTGTTGCTTTGCCAACGATGGCTTTTGATCAGATTGAGATAAGGAAAACCTATTCCAATTTTCTGTAGGGTTTTTTTCTTGAGTGAGTGTTTGACTTTATCAAATGCTTTTTTGGCATCTATTGAGATGATCATGTGATTTTTGTCTTGGGAGTCTATTGATATTGTGTATTACATTAATTTGCATATATTGAACCATCCCTGCATTCCTGAGATGAATCCCACTTGGTCATAATGTATAATCTTCTTGATGTTTTGTGACATTTTGCTTGCTAGTATTGTAATGAGAAGTTTTGCATCTATGGTCATTAGGGAGATTGGCCTGTAGCCTTTTTTTTTGGCTGGATCTTTCTCTGGTTTGCATGTCAGGACAATGCTTACCTCTAAGAATGAGTTAGGGAGAGTTCCTTAACTTGAAATTTCATTAAACTATTTTAGAAGAATTGGCATTTGATCTTCTCTAAATTTCTTGTAGAATTCAGCTATGAATCCAAGAGGATGTGCGTTTTTCTTTGTTGGTAAGTTTTTTTCTACCTTTTCAATTTCGTTGCCTGATATTTAGTTATTCAGTATTTTTATATCTTCTTCATTTAACTTTGGTAATTCATATGTATCTAGGAATCTGTCCATTTCTTCTATGTTTTCCATCCTATGAGAGTAAAGATGATCTTTTAAATTTGTTCAGAATCTGTAGTGATTTCATGCTTTTCATTCCTTATTGCATGGATTTGAGTTTTTTCTTTCCCTTTTTTATAAGATTGGCTAGGAGTTAATCAATTTTTTTAATCTTTCTAAGAACCAACTCTTCAAGTCATTAATTCTTCATATTGTTTTTGTAATCTCCATTGCTTTTATTTCTTCTCTGATCTTTATAATTTCTTGCCTTCTTTGAGTTTTGGGCTTGATTTGCTCTTCTTTTTCTAGAAGCTTGACCTTCAGCATAACATTGTTAATTTGTGCTCATTTTGTTTTCCTGATGTAGGAATTCAGTGCTATCAATTTCTCTCTGAGGAAGGTTTTCATTGCATCCCACAGGTTGTTCAGGATGATGTTACTTAATTTCCATGTGTTTATTGAGTTTTTATAATTTCCTTTGTCTTTAATTTGCAATTCCATGGTACTATGATCTGATAGTATGCATGGGATAATTTCAATTCCTTTGCCTTTACTTAAGCATGTTCTATGGGCTCGTATATGGTCTGTTTTGAAATTTTGGTCCCCTACACAACTGAGAAGAATAGTGTATTCTGATGTTGCTGCATGGAACACTCTGTAAAGCTCCATTTATTTACAAGTTTGGTTTATTTCTGCTATTGCTTTGCTGATTTTTTGTCTACTGGATCTATCTCTCTGTGAGAAAGGGGTGCTAAACTGCCTGTAATGATTCTGTTACTGCTTATATAACTTTTCATTATCTGTTAAAATTTGCTTTATACAGTTTATTTGCTACTGTATTCAGTGCATAGATATTCATGATTATTATCTCTTCCTCTTGCAGATTTCTTCTAACAAGTATGTAGTAGCATTCTTTATGTCTTTTGATCATTCTTGATTTGAAGTTTACATTCTCTGTAAACAGAATAGCTACCCTGCTATTTTCTGAGTTCCTGTCACATGGAGTATTATTTTCCATCCTTTGACTTTGAGTCTATGAATTTCCTCTTCAGTTAAATGTGTTTCTGGTATACAGCATATTGTTGGATTTTTTTTTTCTGAATCCATTCTGCCAGTCTGCTTCTTTTGATTGGTGAATTGAGGTCATTTACATTGATAGTTATATAACTGATATTTACTGGCTTATCTATGTTATGTTATTGTCCTGCTATTGTTTTCTCCCTTTTCCCTCTGTTTAAATGCTTGTTCTGCTTGGTGCAGCCTTTCTATTGTTGTTCTTGAAATTGTGGTCATTTGTATCTCTTTCTAGAATAACTTTTAGTTCTCTTTGTAAGGTTGCTTCTGTGCTCATGAATTTCTTCAGTTGCTCCTTATCATGGACATATTTTATTTCTCCATTAATTTTGAGGGTTAATATCTCAGGGTACATCAAACTTCATTGGAAGTTCTTTTCTTTCAGGGCCTGAAATACTTCAATCCAAGCTCTTCTTGATGGTTTCTGTGAGAAGTCTGCCGTGATTCCAAAAAGCTTTCCTTTATATATGGTCTTGTGGTTTTTTCTAATAAATTTTAATATTCTGTCCTTTTGCTGAGTTTCTGGTATCTTGATAATTATATGTCTATTTGTAGATTTATTTTGGTAATGGCTAACTGGAGGTCTATATGCCTCAGTTACTTGTACATCACATTTCTTTTCCACGCATGGGAAATTGTCTCCTATTACTTCTATAAATAGTCTTTTTATGACATTCCTGTATATGCACATTGTTTCACTGACACCTAATAATCTTTTTTTTTAATTTTAGAAATAAAAGGAGGAAAATACTAACAGATC
>NW_004955403.1:32028920-32052051 GCF_000276665.1 Chinchilla lanigera | reverse complement strand
AAAGCACAGACTCGAATCCACTTGCCCTGCAGCACCTGGAGTACTTGCTCTCTTGGCGCAGGGTGCGTGGGGCTCAGAGAGTCTGCTTGCCTGGCTCAGAGAGCCTGCTCGCCCAGCCCCCAGCCAGAGAAGACTCTGGGCTCTTCAGTCCCTATCTCCTCTCTGCCACCACAGCGACTCAGTCTGTAATGTCTGCGGGGTCTTTGTTCTCGTGTCCTGGCCTCTGGAATTGGATGGGGCCTACCTGGCTCAGTGTGGGCATTTCAGCTGGGAATCGTGGTGGTATGCGTCCAGCACACACTCGGACCCAGGAGCCCTGCCACTCCCAGAGAACTCGCTGCCTGGGCGCAAGGCACGGGGTGCTGGGGGAGCCTGCTCAGCTGTCTCCGAGGGCCTGCTCGCCCCGCCCATCCCCTCCACCTAATAATCTTACATTGTTTTTGTTTTTGCTTCATCTTGTAGCTGTTAAATTATTTACTGATTCCTTGTTACTTTTAAGAGATCCTTTCTTTCACAATCATTAGTTGCAATGCTGTATTCAAGATCTGAAAGTGTATCTTCAGCTTCGTTCAAGTGATTTTGCCAACACTTGATTTTTTAGATATCTTTTTGAATATGTTTTATGCATGCTAATTTTTTCCTATACTGTTCATTCAAGGTTTACATCATTTTTCTCTGCTCCTCTATGTTCCTAGTTATGACTTCTTTAGATGTGCTGGGCAATTTATTCATTACTGTTGTCATTGCTTTTTTATCTGAGAGATTATTCTTATGTGATATCTTCTATGGTCTGATGAAGTTGTTTCTTAACTTCAGTTGTTATCGTTTCAGAAATGTCAGGTGTACAACTTCCAAGTTCTTTTGTGTCAATGTCTCTTGGACTTGTTCTGAGTGGGGTGCACATCTGAGATTGCATTTTGCTAACTGGTTTTACCATTTCCAAAGATGCACAGGTTACCTGGAGCTCAGCCTTACTCCCCCAGTGGTGTGGGAGTGACAGGGCAAGGAGCCCAAGGTGCTCATCATGCCTCTTGCGATGGTGTTTGTGGGTGGGGTGCAATTGGTGATGCCCCAGAAGCTTTCCCATGTTCATTTGGCTGCCATGCATGTGATGGAAGGGTGGATGTGGCTCACAGAGATTCCTGAACTTGTCCAGGGTGAAGCTTTGCTCCAGCTCAAGTTCCCCCAAGCTTTACAGGACTCAGCCAGTGTCCCTTGAGGTACAGTGGAGCATGGTTACTTAGGCTTCCAAAGCTGTCTCAGGGTCCAGCTCAGGTCCTGTGCCAGTTTGTTCTTACTCTGATATGTTGAGGGCCATTCTATATGATTTTTACAATAAATCATTTAATAATTGCATTGTTATTAGGTCTCTTGTCAAAGGTCTACTATCTTGCCATGCAAAGCAACTATATTAAGGAGTAATATAACTCCATGTGCCTCCAGTCAGTTTGGAGACCATGGTTGTGAGACGTTGCGACGCCCCAGGGCAAGATTACAACTGATTACAACAGAAACTTGGTTCCTTGAGAACCAAGTAATTTAAAAGAGGGTTTCTCCTTTGTGAAAAGAGAAACTTCTTATTCACCTGCCATCTCTCCACTATCCTCATCAACATAAGATGCTCAAGACCGGCGTGGTGACATTAAAAATGTACTTTTAGAATATGAAAAAGTAGGATACACTGCTAAAGCTGAATTGTTGGCTGACTTGGCTTCAGAATAACCTCTTAGGAATTGGTAAAGGACACTTCTGGGTGTGTTTGGGAGAGTCAGGAGGCATGACCTTTGTATTCTCTCCCTCCTTCCTCTTTGACACCATTTCGATGCTCTGCTTTCTAGTCACCCTGAGTAGGACAGCTTTGTTTTACTGAACCGTTCCAGTATGATTTCCTGCCTTGGAACCAGTTAGCCATAGTCTGGTTCCTCTCACACTGTGAACCAAATCATGTATCTTAATTTGTAGTTGCCTAGTATTTAGAATCAATGACACAGAAATAAACTATTCCAGGGAGTAATTTCAGATAGAAGTTAATAAAAGCTTATCTCAGTGGATAAGAGGGTAGAATGGAGGCAACCAGAGGTAGAAAAAGCAGGGAGCACAGAGGGAAGAGGAGATATTGGTCAGCGGATATAAAATGTACATGTATGTAGAAGGAATAACATGCATAGTGGGCTGACTAAAGATTATAATTTAATTTTTATATTAACTAATGAGAGAACTTTGAATTTTCTGACTAGGAAGAAGTGATTAATATTTTAGCTAATAGATTTGGTACATATGGTAATATGATCATTACATAATGTATACCTATGTTAAAACATCCCATTATATTGCACATGAATGGATAATTATTATGTCTTAATTTAAAACAGTAAATATTTATACCTTGAAAATTAATTTGGAACATATTGAACAAATATGAATAGCTTACACTGAGTTTTCCAGTTTGTAGTTTGATCCTTATTTTGGTTTTCTGGCATTAGGGTTTTTTTTGAAAAGTTTTTCATATTCTAGAGCAATGTGTAGAGACATCATACATTATTAATTAAAACATTATTAAAATGAATCTAATATTCAACTGTATAAATTAATTCATTGTGCTTGTTAAATATACAAGGCAGGATTAATTGACTCTATTGTGACAAAAGATAAAAAATAAAAGACACCACCTGAAAAAATCTGAAAGTGAAACAGTAACAGCTCTTTTGGGGAAAAGCTAATGCAGCCTGTGCCATTTTCAGCTCTCAGTTGTTTGCAGACAGGTCAACAAGGTTTCCAAAGGTACTCTGTGCTGGTAATCTCCCTGTTGTTCACAACTGCCTAAGGAGACAGAGGAGAAAATGTTGGATGCTTTGCCTGTCATATCTGCTGTTGCCTGAAGAATTGTAAAGAAAGGATAGGGAAAGGAATGGTAAAGAAAGATAAAGCAAAAAGCAATAGGCTTTGCTGATAATAATTTTCAGTATACCTAGAATAGGGTGAGATAGGGCTGCAGAAAAGCACAGATACAATAACGTTTCAGTTTACACATAGCTAAGAGGATAGAGTTAACAGTGGAAAGAAATATAAGATGATGAATTGCATAGTTTTGCTTGAAAAAATGAATGAGCTGAATGATTTCTTTCTGACTTAACCATCCTAAAGATGTTGATCTTATCATTAAGGATAAATTTAGGATCTCAGAAATTATAATCAATTATTTACCATGAATTGAAACTTCAAAATATAATCGTGCAGAAATAAAAGTCATTCCCTTCCTTAATTGAAAAATCCATAAATTCATTCTAAATTTAATTATAAATATGCATATATATGTGTGTGTGTTGCATACATAAATAAATATTTCTGAATACTTATAGAAAAAGTTAAAAGTCAAGGAAAAATGTGTGGACTATGGCATTAAAAATTATAGAAACATTATTGAGGAAAATCAAGTTAAATGAATTTTTTTTAATTGTACCTCATAAAAAGAGAAAATTATTGAACACCAAACTATGGAAAAATAATAGCAGAAGTTTTCTCTCCTATGAGTAACCTTTGTTTAGCAAAGTGATTTAATATCAAAAAATTTACTTATTATATGTTAGTGATAGTTACCTATGCACAAATGGAAATAAGCATCAAGTTTATATAAAATAAAAATTTCATCTATAAGGAGAAATATCAGAAAAATATTTCTCTACAAATCAGATACTGTTTAAATCATAATACAATATATACTTGCTTGATCGTTATATGTTAGTCTATAATAAATTTATAAGTAATGTCTCCTTGCCCTAAGATTTCTCCTGTGTATTGCAAATACAAAGAAACACACATTATTCTTAACCACAAGAAACAGAATGACCAAAGTTAAATTTGATTACACTGCTATGTAATAAGAAATATGTGATGTAATAATAATTAAGGTATTGGTGATTGAGAAAAATACAAGCAATTTCTTTAATTTAGTTCTTTCTAGAAAAATATAAGTAAAGCTAGAAATGGTGAACTTTAGTGTTTAATGAGAAACACTGAAAAGCTGGAATCTCTTTTGCTCTTGTTTATACTTTATGGTGCTGGGCACTGAAACAGGGTCTACTCACAAGGTACATCCTCCTCATTCATTTTCTATTTTTTATTTTGCAATAGGGTTTAATTCAGCTATTAAATTGCAATTACCCAATTCAAATTCCTCAAACTTTCCAACCTCTTTCACCAGCCTCTCAGAATGCTAGGATTGTATAAATGTATCATGACATGTGGCAGTTTTCTGTTTTAGAAGTGGTGCTCTCCAAAAAAAATGAAATACTTAAGAATCCATCCAAAAAAGGAAATAAAAGGCCTGGGGATTTAGCTCAGTGGCACAGTGCCTGCCTGGCAAATGCAAGGTCTTGAATTTAATTATCAGTACAGGAAAAAAAACAAAATCAAAAACAAATAAATAAATAAGAAAGTAAAAGATCTATACAGTGAAAATTACAGTACTCTGAAAAAGAGATCAATGAGGATTTCAGAAATGGAAATATATCCCTTGCTCAAGGAGAGGAAAAAACAACATTGTGAAAATGTCTAAAGTCCCAATACTATTGTTCAGTTTCAAGGCAGTCTCGATCAAAATATCATCAGTGTACCTTACAGATCTAGAGAAAACATTCCTGAAATGCACCTGCAACCAGAAGAGGCCTAGCACAGCAAAAGTAATCTTGGGTAACAAAGGCAAGGTGGGAAACATCACAATCGCTGACTTGAAATTATACTTAAAAGCTACTGTGCCAAAATCAGCAGTGTTGGCAGAAATAGAGATCTGAGGATCAATGGAACAGACTGGAAAATGCAGGCACAACCACAAACACACTCAACCACCTTATCTTCAACAAAAGGGTCAAACATGTTTACTGGAAGAAATATAGCCTCTTTAATTAATGCTGCTGGAAAAACTGGCTTTCCACATGCCAAATAGCAAAACCAAACCCATATCTATCACTGTGCACTAAACTAAAATCAAAATGGATCAAAATCTAATATTAAATCAGAAATATTAAATCTACTGGAAGAGAAAGTAGGTAGAATTCTTGAAGACATAGGGGTAGGCAGAGAGTTAATAAACAAAAACAAAACTGCATGGGAAATACTTCAAAGATTCAACAACTGGAATCTGATCTTATTGAAAAGTTTTTGCAAACCAAAGGAAATCAGCAACAGAGTAAAAAAAAAACCCACTAATTTGGAAAAAAATGTAGCCAACTATCAGAGAAAGGACTTCCATCTAGAACATGTAAAGAATTAAGAAAAATCAGGCCTCCAAAATTCAAAGAACTAATCCACAAAAGGGCATCTAAAATGAATTCTCACTTCTCAGAAGAAAAAATAGAAATGACATATAAATATATGAAAAAATGTCCACCATCATTTGTCATTCAAGAAATGCAAATTGATACATTTCTGAGATTCCATCTCACCCTGGGAAGAATGATTATCATCAGAAAAATCAGCCAATAACTAATGCTGGCCAGGCTGTTGGAGAAAACTAAGCCTTCTTCACTCTTGGTGGGAGTGTAGACTACTACAAGCACTAGTGTAACAGCTGTGGAAATTAGTGTGGAGATTCCTCAAAACTCTAGGATTAGAGGTCTTAGAGGTCACATTCAACCTAGCTATTCCTCTTCTGGGTATTTTTCCAGAATAATTGAAATCATCATACCCCATAGACATATGTGCACTCATATTTATAGCAGCAAATTTGTTATACCTAAATCTTGGGAAAAAAACCAAATGCCCATCAACTCAGGAGTGGATAAAGAAGATGTGGTATTTTTATACAATAGAGTGTTACTCAGCTATAAAGAAAGATATACAGGAGGCTTTTATAGGTAAATGGATGCAACTAGAGAGCATACTCAGAAGTTAAATAAATCAGACCTGCATGTGTAAATGTTGTTTTGTCTACCTAGTGTGAGAAACTGAAAGAGTAGATAACATCTGAAAGGTACAATACATATCTGAAAGGGAAAGAAACTGAAAAAATGGAAAGAACAAATGAGAAAAGAAAGAAAGAAGGGAATATATATATATATTAGCTAAGATAATTGCACTTAGTTTCTATTGGTTTATTGAAAGGAACAATTAATGCTTAATGTTTTCATCAATTTTGCATGCCTACATCTGGTAATCTGAACAACTACTTTGAAGATAACAATATGCAATATAAAAACCATTGCTGTTTTCCTATCATCTTGTTTTAAAACTTTGTGTCCTTTTTTAATGTTTTTCTTGTTTTTTTCTCTTTCAAATAAAAGAAAGAAGCAAGGCTATTAAGCAGGTGTCACATATAGTTAGACAAATAAAAATTAAAGAATAATTTACATATTAGGCACATAATGCAGAGGTTAAAGGTTCATATTTTATTTTTTGCATCCCAAATTTTTATTTCTGAGTCTATTTATGATGAAGTCAACAGTTTTTCTTTAATGACTTCTTGATGAAATAATCATGCAATCACAGTTAATAATATTTTATTAATGAAGCAATACCTTGCAGAGAGACATGCTGTTAGAAAAACAGACATAAATAAGTTTATTGTGGGGAAAGCTGAGCTGAGCATATGATCCACATATGAGAAGTGTCCTGGCCTGATACCTAGTTGACTGGCATTAAATTGACTCTACTTCTTGTACTATGCCCTGATGAAGCAATTCTCAAGTTTCCACACTTTTCTATACATTGCATATTTTTCATTCTTTACCTGGAGCTCTTAGTGTTTGTAAAGTTCAAGCATTAGTGAGGAACTGCCCTTACCTTCACTACACATAGTTAGTTTTACATAGGTACACAAGTACATTTGCATTTGTGAAAGTAGGAATTGATAAGTACCAAGACTGTGTGGTAAAATGACAAAACCCAGATGGAAAAGATGAGTAAATACTGAGAGTCGAAGAGTCCAGAAAACATCTCATATATCAACAATAACAATGATCTAACTAAAGTTTTTCAAAGACAGGTGCTCCTGAAAATATTTTGGCATATTATCTCCCATTACACTCAGTCGTGTAATTAGCAAATCATATGATCAATTTTTAGTGGAAGTAGGATCACCATATGACAACCAGTGAAGGGGCACAAAAATTATAACTCTCCAGAAAGAAAAGGGAAGATAAATATATTTCCTCCTTGGAAAGGAGACAACTGCAAATGAGGAGAGGACACAGTATCAAGTGTCTGACAAGTTGGTGACACTCACTTGCAGCCCAGGACATGAAAATCAAAACAGCAATGTGACAACACTAGAGTCCTATCAACTTGGCAAAATTTAAGTTAGAAAAGTGAAGGATAGCAGATATAAAGGAATAGCAACATTTGAGCTGTTGATATAGTAAAAGTATACTTCCCTGCACTCTATCTTTGAGAGATGCTCCTAACATTACTAATTAGAAGTACAAAAGGTTAAGTGCAGAGATGTGGGAGTGGCAACTTTAAGATTGATTATTAGAAGAAAAGACAAATGTAATACAGTTGATCTACACTGTGGGAAACTATGCAGCAGTTGAAAGTAAGCAGACAGACAAACACAATGAAGCTGTCTTAGTCACTTCCTTATGATGGGAAAAATATACTCAACATGCACAGCATAACATCAGAGAGGGTTATTTTGGCTCATAGTCCTGAGAGGGTTCAGTCTAGTGGGCTGCCTCCCAGGCAGGAAGGGCATGTGGAAAGGTCCCTTGGAGAAAAGCTTTTACACACTTGTGATCAGGAAGCTGAGAGAGAAGGGAAGAGCTGGGGACAAGAGTATACAACCAACCTAAGAGCGCCCCAGCTATAGTGCCCTCTTGCCTTTCATATACATGAGGCTCTGGGATGACATTTACATTTAAACTAATACAAGTATGTATAACAATATTATGTAAATAAAATGAAAATATCCCTCACGGCTACATGTATTTTAAAAATACCTAAGTATTCAATATTTTATTCACTCTTTTCCTTTCATTTTATGTATATTTAATTAGTTTCTGTTGAGAACATACTACAGGCTGGGAATATACTCAAGAACAAAAGCAGATAAAAACAATATCTTCTTGAAAATGTGAGTGCGGTGAAATGCTATGGTGCAAATTATGTTTCTCCAAAATCCCAGTGGTGAAGCTCTAAAGCACAGTACCTCATAATGGGACCTGTTTTGTAGATAGGACCTTTAAAGATGTGATTAAATTAAAATGTTGTCATTCCGGTATGCACTAAACCCTTCAGAACCGTTTGTTCGATGAGAAGAAGAAATTTCCATGCAGAAAATAGACATAGAGCATATAATGCCCCTTTGCTCCTCCAGAGAGATAATCATGGAGAAAGACAGCAAGAACACAAGGCAGGCATCCAAGTCAAGGAGACAGGTGTCAACTGAAATCCAACTCACTTGCATCCTTGTTCTTTGAATTTCAGACAGCTAAATTGCAGAAAACAAATTTCTGTTGTTAAACTATCTGTTTTGTACTATTTTGTTATGTCATCCCTATCAAATTAACACAGGAAAGAGGTTGATCAATTAAATACTCACATAAATACAGGGAAAAATGAGTACTGGTATTATAAAAAATATATGTCCTTGGGGCATTAACAGCAGGAAAGTCAGAGATTTATGAGTGCTGGAACGCACCCTGAGAGAAGGAGGAGCAGTGTTTTGTGAGAGGAATCAGAAGACAACAGCCAAGGGAAGGGGAATAAAACACCCAAAGGCTGTGTTGGGAACTTCATAGTTCAAGTAGGATTTGCACACTTTACAATCACCACGCAGGCCCACAGGGTGGCTTATGACTGAAATCCCATCACTATGGGAGTCTGAGGCTGAAGGACCCAAGTTCTAGCCCAGCCAGGACAAAGGAGCAACTTAGTGAAACTCTGTCTCAAAATCACAAATCAATAAAGGGCTGGAGATGTTGTATGGTGCGGTGGTCTGGCACTCAACACATACTGCAAAAGTAACTATGAAAATAAATGATCGCTTTTAACTGCTGTTTTAACAGTGATATTAAATACATGTTTTCACAGCCAAAATTATGAGAATGTAAAATTCAACACATCATATTACTCTACAGAATGAAATGTTTTTATTTTTAATAGCACCTTACCAAAACATCATTAAAAATGTTTTTAACTCACTATGCCATGAAGAAATAAATTTCTAAGACTGACTGATTCAAATTAGCTGTCTTTTCCTGGATTAAATTTATATCATTTACCTCATATAGACAGAGCTAAATCGATTCACTTCATCAAGATAAGAGACATAATTAAATCTATCAAGACAGAAATGTACCCCAAAGATGGGGCTTTATGGTAATCGATACAGTTGCTATTTCATGTTCATGGATTGTACATCCAGGAAATCCTCCTCACAGAAATCAAAAATACACCGAAATAGGCTAGGGATATATCTCTGTGGTATGGAATCTCCTTAATGTGTGCAGGACCTTGATTTACTCCATAGTACTGCAAACAGGACAATATAGTAAACACGTACAAGCTATGTTTTCTTGCCTTTATCCCTTGCGAAACACCAAATCATAAATTCTCAGATTGTATTAGGCATGATAGGTCCAGGTATGCCATATTGTACTGCACTTTATTGTACTTCCCCCACATTACATTTTTTAGACAAATTGAAGATTTTTGTATCCTACCTTGAAAAATATTCTAGTGGTACTATTTATCCTCCAGCAGTTTCTCATCTAATGGCTCTGTGTCACATTTTGGTAATTTTTATATTACCTCAACATTTTCCCATAATTATTACATGTGTTATGATGATAAATGATCGGGAATCTTGGTAGATAATATTGTAATAGCTTTAGGATTCCACAAACTGTGCCCATATAAGACAGTGAATTTAATCAGTAAAAATATGTGTCTGACTGTTCCCTGAACTGCTATTTCTACATGTCTGTCCTCTCCTCTCCTCAGGCCTTCCTACTGTCCATACTACTATAGAAATCTTCCCCGCAGTGACTTCTCAGCTTTTCACTTCCTCAGAAGTGATGTCAGGAGCAGTGAGAATCCAAAATCTAGGCCTCTTGCATCACAGTTAGCCAACTTCAGAATGTAAAGGAAAATCTTCTTGAAGGAAATGTAAAGGAATACTTCCATGAACACAAAAATAATGAAGTAAAACAAGCAAGTGGTGCAAGATGTTTCAGGGGCCTGCATAGTTCAAACCATACACATTACCCTAAACCAAAGCTAAATCTACAGCAAGGCCTTTACACCTTTAGAATCTGTGGTGGCCAAGAGACTTAAGGAATATGTAGAAGAAGAGTTTGAAGCTAAGAAAGGTTTGTCCATGCAGGTTAAGGAAAAAAGCCATTTCCACAGTATAAAGTGGTGAGATGAGTTAACAAGTAGTGATGTAGAAGCTGCCAAGAGATCTAGCCAAGATCACTGATGAAGGTGGCCACAGAAAACCACACACATTCAGTAGAAATTAACTGTTCTTACTGTAGATTAGGAACATACCAGCTAAGACTTACCTATCTAAAAAGGAGAACTCAGTCCTTGCTTTAACACTTAAAAGGAAAGTGAATCACTGGTGAGGAAATAATGAAGCTAGTGAGGTGAAGTTAATGATGACTTATTTATTATCCTGATTATCATAATGTTCTTGAGAATTACATGTGGTCTGACACTCTCAGTGAAAGACTAAGCCTGGATGACAGAAATTTGATTTTAGGAATATTGTGGTTTGCTCTATTAAAACCAATGTTGAGACCTACTGGTCAAGAAAAAACAAGGTTTCTTTCAGAATACTACTGTCACCAACAGTGTACCTGATCATTCAAGAGACTAGAGAAAAATGTACAGTGAAATTAATGCTATTTTCATGTCTGCTAATACAATTTTCATTCTGTAGCTCATGCCTGAAGGAACAATATTGACTCTCAAGTTCTATTATCAAAGAAACATATTTCATAAGGGTATAGTTGCCGTATGCAGTGATTCCTCTGGTGGAGCTAGGCAACTTAAATTGAAAACCTACAGGAAAGGTGCCATCATTGTAGGGGTAATTAGGGAATTTATGCTCCCAGGATTAAGTCAAAATACTAACATTAACAGAAGTTGAAAAAAAGTTGATTCTAGTCCTCATGGATGGTTCAAGGCATGAAGAAGACCTTTAAGCAACAAAGTTTTTTTGAATTAAATATGTACTTTTTGAAATAATGCTTTTGCAAATTTATTAGGCTACAATATAGTGTGAACCTAAATTTGCATGCACTAGTATACAAAAGAACCTCATGTTTCTCAGTTTATTGAAATTTGTGTCTTAATGTATTGGCCTACAACTGAACACACACTGTCTTTGATATACACCTGTGCTCTAAAAATAACTGAAAGGAGGATTTGCATAGATTATGCACAAACACTATGCATTTCTTGCAAGACCCTTGCACAGTTTCAGATTTTGCTGTCTGTGGAGTTCCTGCAACCAGTGGATACCAGGGTATCTTAGATACCAACGACATGGTATTGGCTATGTTCTAGTTCACTATGCTATTTTAGTTCCATAAAATCATCACATGTTTTTATTTAAATTCAGAAATCATTTTAAGCTTTAAAATAATTTAATTAAGTTTTGCAGTAACTTCATAGATTTCTTGTTGATAATCCGGCAACTAACTCAGGATTTTAGCCATTGCCTATGTTGAATGAAATGGATGATGTTATTTTAAATATTCTTCTATAGTTTCCTAAATGGATACTTTAAATCTCATCTATTTTTTTTGCATGAGCTTGGTTTCAGGTATGTAAAATTTCCATAGATTCTAGTGCAGCTCCTAGGATGAGTTGTATGTAGTTTAATACTCAGATTCTCTACTGACATTTAAAAACATGCAATATGGATATAATGCCCTTTCAAAGCTCTGTGAATAAAATAAGTTAAGTACTTTGAAGTTCTCTTGTCTTTCCTGATTATGTGTGTTTTTCCTGGGCTGTGTTTGTTGTCTTGTTGATATTGTTTGGTAAATTTTTTCAATTGTTTTTCATAAAAATATGGTAATCATCTCTTCTCTACTTAGATCAGTGGATAAGAACTTTATTATTTATTGTAGGTAATAAGTATAGGTCGAATTATTTGTGGAGATGTATGATGTATTTAATTAATTATGTGTTCCACTTAGTGAGATAGCTAAGCTCAAAATCTGAAAGTATGTGAATTAATTCAAACTTTCATCTTCTATTTAGTTTACAAGGAAAACAGAGCAGTAACACAGGCAATGAAGTAGAATTTGAACAATTTAGTATAACAAATCTAGTATTTTATTTTAACATGACTTGTATTTTGTGTTATATTTTTATTTATTTGTGGGTACAGATTATCATTTTTTTGTCCTTTAATCCTCTATTTTAACCATTTACATGTGTACTAAAAGACTAAATGTTCCAAAAATAAGTGTTTTAATTAAGATTTATATTTGGTTTCCAAAATGGAGCCAATAATACTAGAGCTGATGCACTGTGCCCAGTTCTTAGGAGAGTAGAGGAGCAGACATTCCCAGAAGTCCCGGGTTTTCCATAATCTTTTCACCAATTAGAATCAATGCATCAGAGCCTACTTTTCCTCTTGCAGTATACACAGGCTCTGGTGTTCTTTTTTTCTTTTTTTGTCTTTTTGAGACAGGTTCTCCCTATGCAGTTCAGACTGGCCTTGAGCTCAGTTTGCAGCCCAGACTGGTCTCAAACTTGCAGCAATCCTCCTGCCTCAGCCTCCCGAATGCTGGGATTACAGACATGTGCCACCATGCCCAACTAGACTCTGGTGTTCTAGAAAGTAAAATAATTTCAATCACACTTTCAGTATTACATTTTGTGAGCTCTGTTTGTTATTTTCTCTTCTTTAGTTTATCAGTTAATAAAAGTCTATCTTCCACTTTTCAGAAATGCACACATGTATCAGTTTTAATGGTGGCCAGTACCTATTCCTCTTGATATTATCTGTGCGCCATTATTTTAATGTCAGTGTAATTTGTTAAGACCAGGGAATTTAAAACACAGTACAGAGCCTGTTCTCAATACAGATAGCAATGTCAGCATTTATAACTCTAGAATAATGGTCACAACTCAACACATTTTATTTTAATTAATAGAATCTTCTAAAAATATTAGAAAGAATTAAAATTAATATTACTATATTTGCCTTTGACATTCCCTCTTTCATTATATGTGTTATCTGTTGATTTCTTTTTCAAATATGTCTACATGTATACACTGAATTTTGAAGATTTATAGGTAAAACAGGTTAAAGAACTAAGCAAGCATTATTAATCACTATTAATTATTTTATGTCTTTAATTCTATTTTTCTTACCTAAGTAGTATACCAAATTTTTTACAACTTATTTTATTTTATTTTATTTTTTTTTTTATTTTAAGGATAAAAGGAGGGAAACATTAACAGACATATAACATTTTACAACATATCACAAGCACAATACAGACAATACAGAGTTACAAACAAAGTGGTAGGGAATTAACAATGGTGGTTGTATTACATATTGATATCTTCAAAGTGGCTTCTCATGAAAACAGATATAGACATGCAATACTGGTCAACCAAAGACTCATTGACAGTTTCTTTCAGCATAGAAACAGCAGATAGAAGAACAACCATGTTATCTATCCTGTATATACATACATACAAAATTTCTCCTTCTTTCCCTTCTCTTTTCCCACATCCCAGAAGCCCTTTACTCTTCGGTGGTTTCCTATCATTTCACAGTGTCTATCATACCTCCGAGTTTAACTTAACTCTTTCAAGTTTTACACTAGTGTTTTACTACATGTTTTCTTTTATATATGTCTTATGAAGAAATAAGATATTACTTGAAAACAGAATGCACATTTACAAACTCACTTAAAATAACAATTAAAAATCCAGGTCATTGATGTACTAGAAGAAAATAATCTCAAAGCATTGATAAAGATTAAATGCCTGCAGCATTTGGAGATAATTTGACACTTGAAGCAACTAGCTGCACTGTATAACATTAGTGTTTATAAGCACACTCTCTAATCCATTCAAAGAAAAGATTGTGGTGATATTGGTTTAGAGCAAAAGAGACTAGATATTTTTATTTTAAAGATTAAGAAAACTAACAAAATAACAATGAAGGCAAAATCAAAACAACACAAAAGCAACAAAAATGATAGATGACCTTAAAACAAAATGGTAGGAATTAACAATGGTTGCTACATTACGTACTGTCATCTTCAACAAATTTTCTCAGTACCCTAGATGTAAGAAGATAAGATTGATCAAACAATCAAAGACACTAACAATAATTAAAAAAAAAAAACATTGGAAATGATGCAGAGTTTCACCATACAAGAAGGCAGAGCTTCACCATGCAAGAAGGAGAATATATTTTGAGGTAGTCAAACGACTAGAAAGTAGGGGCACAGAACAAAGTTTAGAAATGGAATTTTACAAAAGTTGTACCCTTGCATTCTATATATAATTTTGTCCCAAAGTCAGGACTGGCCTGTTAAAAATACCTACACACAGAGCACTGTTGTTCTTTAAGTGAGATCCAAAATAATGATAGAAATTAATAAAGATTTCAGTTCCTGACCAAAACAGGGGAGAGATAAACATTAAAGGCTGAGTATAACCAAGCTAACTTTTTGCTATAAATATATTCATACATACATTCATACATGCATGCATACCAATAATACCTTTCAGTAATGTAAACACAATTCAAAATCTTTCCAATTCACAAAACTTAATGTGCCAGTTAGTCTTAATTTTTAATTTGACTGTATTAAGAGACTCCTGGACTAATGACTGGAGCACAGGGATGCTATTTTGACTGGATCATGGGGATGCTGATGTTCATATATGAAGGAGGTGGGCTCATTTGGAGGAGGAATATATTTGCAGGTTTGCATGTGGAGGCAGTATCTCGCACTGCAGTTCTTCTCCCCTCCTCAGCTCCCTGATCACCATGGAGTGTGTAACTTTTTCACCACATCCTTATGCCATAGTGTTGTTTCACCTTAGACTCCCAGCAATAGAAGTAGAGCACAGACTGAAAGTGTGGACTAAATAAACTTGTATACCTTTAGGTTGAGGGTGTTAGGTATTTTGCCATGTCACCAGTATCTAAAGTCCATAATAAAATTAAACATCACAAAACAACCAAAGAAATAGAAATATGTGAAGATAGCCCAAGGAATCAAACAATAGACAACAAAATAAGCATGTACTGGAGATATAGAAGAGTATCAAAACAATTTCAGCACTTAAAATATAATCATACTGAATGAACAGATGGAAATCTAGGCAGAAGCCCAGAGAGAAGATACAAAAACTGAAACAAAAATTCTGGACTAAAAAATGAAATAAGTGAAATAGAAAATGCACCAGATAGCCATAATGGCAAATTCAAATGACAAAAGAAAATGAAAGTGAACTTCTTAAAGATTCAACAGTAATCACTGAATTTAGAGATAGGAATTAGAAGGACTACAACAAAGGGGTTTAAAATAAGAATAATTGGACTCTCACAGTCAAGAACTGAAAAAATATTTGAAGAAATAATATACAAGAATTTTCCAAAATTTTTTATATATATATGAAGATTCTGCAAGCTACAAGAAATATAATTACAAGGGAAACTATACCTAGGTAAATCAAAATCAAAATTTTGTAAAGCAAAGATAATACTGAAATGTAGCCACTGAAAATGGCATACAAATGGAGGCACAAAGACAGTAAAACACCTTTTACCTGTTAAGGTCTCATCTATACTATACCTGCAAATTGTATTTGTTACATTTTTTCCATTTTGCAAATCATTTCACCCATTCCAGTTCATGTGAATTCACCTTCAAATCTTAGTTTAAACATTTCTTCTCACATATCTTATCATATTCATACTGATATAATTACGTGAATGACTACTAAATTAAAATATTTTTCTTGGCCCAACTATAACTGTAAAGTCAAGTTATTGCTTCTGTTAAATAATTTTATTCCCAAATTTTGATGGAAGTATTATAGCTTATTCATTTTTGAATACTTCCCCAGAATACTCCCAAGAAGTTGAAGATGCATAAAATGCTGATTCAGTCATTCAACTCTCATGCAAGTTGCTTCATATTTAGAAGTATATGTACTATGTCAATAGTTTAAAATCTCATGATTGGGTAGATATTAAAGAAGTAAAATAACATTAAGAATAACATCACACATTGTAACAAGTAAATTAATAAATTCTGAGACTAAGGAAAGGAACAGAAGAAAAAGACAAGAACTCAGGGAACCCATTTTAGACTTGGAGTTAAAGAGAATTGCACGGCATAATGTGCTTTGCTTCATTATTTAAGTTTATACAGCTAAATGGATTCTCTGGAGACATTGATAAGCTTGGAAGAGGAACACCTTGCTTAGGTTTTAAAATTATTTTTCTTTAAATCTCCTTATTTCATAAAGAATTCACAACAAAGTCCAGTATTTTGTAACTTCAGAGCTAATTAAAGCAACAGTGTTGATGAATATTATCTTTTAAAATAATTTTGACCATTTAAATCAGGTGACTAAGGAAATAAAATTTTAACCAAATAAGAAACCTTAATGATGAATTCAGAATATTAACAATTTCAGTTATTAATATATTGGTGTCATAAATGTTAACATTATACCCAATTAGAAGCAAAATAGCAAAACAAAACCAATAGCTTGAGAAGATAAGGGGAAATATTACAGAAACTTTGAAAGAAAATTGAATTAGTAATTCATTATTTATACTAAATAAGTACATATTAAATGCACAATAGATAAAACTTCATACTTCCTAGCTAGAAGAAATCTAGAGTTTATAAATACATAACAAGTGTACAGTTGCGAAGAAAATCAGTGATAAATGGCAAGAGACAAACATTGAAATAATCTTATTCAGCATTTGTATTTCCAGCATGATTGAGGATTAGATTACCTAAACATATTGAATACAAACTCTCTAAAATCACCTAGAATTGTGGAATTAGATTTCTGAAGGATTTTCTTGAATAATACAAGCTAACTGGTAGTTAAGGAATTCTTAATGGAAAAACTGAATGCAAGTAGAATTATATGGAATAATGCAATAAATGCAATTAAAAATGCTTCACATATTTTTATGAAAATCTTATGAGATACAATTTTACATTTTTGTTTTTTAGGAAAGAAAATTAGAACAGTAAAATATATGCATATTTCTGTGTCTGAATATTCATATTTTATTCATGCCTATATATTTGATTTATTGGATTCTATTTTATCATATCTGACACATATGATCATGACCATATCTGATGGTACTGGACAAAATGGCATGAAATATTGTGAAAATCTATCAAAATGATATTAGGAAAAAAGTGTCCAAATGATAAGTTATGCAAAACCTTATCCATAATACATTGCATCTAGAAGGAAAAGTAACCTTATGTATTACATGAGTGTAAAGCTCAGTAAATCACATTTTAAAACATACAATTTGTATAAAAATAGAGCTCACTTACAAGTTCATTTTGTAACTTCAGTAACCCATTTCTGCTGAAAAATCACAATTTTTTGAATTTTTACATGAATTTACATAGGTTACCTAGAATAATTCAAGGAAGAAGGTTTAAAGAAAAAATTTTTTATTTTCTTAAAAGAAAAATTTTTAGTTATGTTCTGGTGTTATGGGTTTCCAAAAATGGAACACTAAATATTAAAAGGTGAATGCTATAATAAGTCATAGCTCTATGCAACTCTGTTAATGAAGAAAAAGTTGTTTTCTTTAAAATCACACTCCTGATATTTTTATTCTTTTCTCTGTGTTTTTTATTGAATAAAATTTGAATTAACATATCTTTGTTCAGTCATTAGTACATTTGCTACGAAGGCAAGGATTATGTGATTACATGGTATTCAGGTCCATGCTATTCTTATGCATATTTTAATAGAACCCCAAATTATAATAATATATGAGCAATAAGTCTTACTTGTGTAACTGAAAGCTTTAGTCTAAATTATGTTCACAACTTCTCTAAATAATAATTTAGTAGGAGCATAAAGGCAAGATGTGAATCAATTAGATATTACCTGACTGATTTCCTATGTTTAGTTAACAATATATTTAGTTAGATTAATATTTGGGTTTCTAAATTCTCAGGTAAATAATTAAAATAGTAATTATTAAAGCCAAGAGCACATGGCAAGACCAAGTTGTTTTCAAAATTAAAGATTCTGATAATTAAACAAAAACTTGCTCATATCAAAACAAAGACATGATCTCTTGCCATTAAACATTTTACTATGTGTTCATTCAAATTCATCAAAAATATCTTGATTTAAATTTAGAAATATCTAGTTTAGTGAGTGTTGTGAGTAAAATTGTCTCCCCCTCCAAAAAAAAGGCTACCTATGAATGATACCCTGTTTATAAAGCAGGACTTTGTGTATGTAATCAAGTTAAGAAGATGAGACACAGGATTAGGGTGGCACTATATCCAATGATTGATGTCTTTATGAGGAGAGAGACTTGGAGACAAAGATGTACAAGGAAGTTTATGTGAAGATAGAGGTAGAAACTACAGTACAATGGAATTACAATTCTGGAATGTCAAGGAAGGCTAGTAACTACTAGAGTTGGAAGAGCCAAGGAATGAATAGTCTTTCCTATAAACATTCAAAAGAAAGAAAGCACTGCTGACACCTTGATTTTCGACTTCTGGACTCCTGTTTTCAACTACTCGGTTGTGCTTTGTTGTAGCAACCCTGGGAAACATAGTGAGTCAAAACATTCACAAAAAAGCAGGTTTGTGTTTTCTTTTTGGAGACAGGATCTTGCTCTGGAGTTTAGGCTGGCCTTAAATTTGTGGCAATCCTTTTGCCTCAGCCTCCCAATTCCTAGGATTACAGGTGCACCACCACACCCAGCATAAAATAGTTATTTTTTGGCTTTTTAATTTTTTGGACAAGTTTTCATTATTATTTTATTCATTAGTGGCTTTTCTGCTACCAACCCTTACTATAGATATTTCTCAAGGATCAGTCCATTTGTCTTGGCTGTTCTACATTTTCCTACTGAGACTGAATTTGCAACAGCTAATCTCAAATTTATTCATCCTGTATTTCCAATTGCTTTGCAGCATGACACTGCTTGGTTATTGCCTAAGTATAATTTACACAGACCTGACCTTGCTTAAGCCTGGGCTCCAATTTCTTCCCACTGATTTTCATACTGAAGTTACTGCATTTAGTACAGGCTAAAATGTCATCCATTAAAAGATACTATTGGAGCTGGGGATTTAGCTCAGCAGCACAGCACCTGTCCAGCAAGTGCAAGGTTGTGAGTTCGATCCCTGGAACCAGAAAAAAAACAATAAAAAAAAAAGACAAGTAAAAGATTACTATTATTTTTTTCATACCATTAAGGAACAAAACAAATGTAAGACTCAACTGGACTCAGAGATATTATGAAAAACTGTGAGAATCAATGAATATAACAAAGGGATCACTGTTTCATTCTGAATACTTTGATTCCTCCCATTCCCTCAGTGTACACATTCAGTATTATTAAGTACTGATTCTTCCTTTATAAAGTCTAGCAATATCTATTTTCTTAGGCATACCCAACCTGTCGCTGTAAACTGGACATGCCTGGTTGGCCTAGGCTGCACTTAGTGAAGAGGAATTATCTTAGGCTGCATATACAATATAGTTAATGTATTTAAATGACAAAATTCCATTATTTATTTAGTTAGTTAATGTAGTTTGTCTTTTTGAGACAGGGTCTTGCCATGTCGTTCAGGCTGGCCTTGACTTACTACGTAGCTCAGGCTGGCCTTGAGTTTGTGGTGATCCTACTGCCGCAGCCTCCTGAGTACTGGGATTATAGTCATGCACACTGTTTTTTGTTTTTGAGACAGGGTCTCACTATGTAGCCCAGGTTAGTCTCGAACTTATAACAATGTTTTTGTCTCAACTTTCCAAGTGTTGGGATTAGAGGTGTGCCCCACCATCCCCCAGTGTCTCTATGTATCATCAATGTTTGCAATATGGTAAGGTTTCAATAAATATTTTAATATAGAGTGAAACACTAACTGGATTTTAAAAACTTTTCTTGTGTACTGAAATTAATTCAGAACTAGTATCTCTCCTTTGTCCCATCACACATTGTTCAGCCATTCCCCCCAGTGGGTACACTGTAAAAAAAAATTGTAGCGCTAATATTATCTTTTAAAATCCAGTTATGTTTTACACTTCTTTATATTTCCTATAAAATTATGAACAATTTAAAAAAATCTAATAAGTACTTTAAAATGTCAGAATTGACCATAGCACTATGAAAATCACAGAAGGCAGCACTGTACCTAGAGAGGAAGACTTGGAATATTCAGATGGTCCTCTTGGACTTGTTCACTCAATGAATCATAAGATGCGTTGACAGACTGGGACACCTCCTCATGGGCCTCCTCCTCACGTAATCTTCCTTCTTTGACTCAGACACCTTCTTCGTTGCCCAGAGGTAAGGCAGCTTTTGTGCTCTCACAAGTCGCACAATCAGTCAGTCTTCTACCTACATCAGATGGGCCAGGTAATTCTTAAGTCCGAGTGTTTTCTGCCTGCTTAGCTGTCTCAGACTGAATCCTCCTATCAATTCCAAAAGAAAAAGTTCAAGGAAAAGATAAGGAAGAGTCCACTGGTTAATTTCTACTTTTTGTGTAGGGAGCTGAAGAATTTGATAACTGCTGTGAGCTTGTTTGTGTGCTGCACTTTACAGGACTCTCAGGAGACATAACCATGTAGCTTAGTTCTTTCCCCCACGCTGCACTCTGAAGACATTGGAGAAATGCTTCCATCTTGAGAAGTAAAATTGCCCCTAGAATTATTTTCTTGTCCAGCATCTAGACTCTTTTCTGTCTTGTTATTAGGTGTATTCTATAAAATACTTGATTTCATGAACTCTGAGCAGGTGCTAGCAACACTCAACATCTGCACATAGCTGGCTGCAGCTAGAACATCAATAATTTTCTGTGTTAATTGACAGAGTGGCTGTGTAAGCATATTCTAAAAGAGGTGTAAAGCCAGTCACGGTCACATAATGCAGATCCAACACACTTGATTTCATCCTCTGCTTGGCCTACAAGTTTGGTGCAAAAGAAATCACTGCAAGCTGCTCGTACCACCTTATGTGCCCGGAAGATTTTTTTCTGGACGCGAATGGTGATGTCACAGAAATGTCCATCATTTCGCAGCATATTTAGTTTCTCAAGCATTTCCTGACTCTGGGAAGAGGACCTATATGCGTACGTTTTCACTTCCATCTTTTCCTTCTTCTATAGATGCTTGTCAAGGATGTAAATCAATCAGAAATGTCTTTGATTGGGATCGTGTGGTTCAGGGAAGAAACATGTCTTCAGAGCAAGTGACAGTCATAATCCAGGGACCATCTGCGGGCGGCAGGCGGCAGGCGTCGGGCAGGAGGCCTGCTGTTGCTGCTCCTCCTGCCAGGCTGAGGCTGCTGCGGCCCAGAGAAGGAGGCGGATCCGGCTGCTCCTCTCCTTCACCGGAGCGCCTGACCGATCTCTGCCCTCTGTGCCTAAGCCCTTGGGCAGCCTGTGTGTGGGGCACGGTGAGAGAGCGCAGAGGCGAGGAGCGCGGCCCGGTGCCAGGAGGGGTCCGAGGGAGGCGCGAAGGAGCCATAAGCAGCGGCAGTTGGCTGAGAGTGGGGGGCGGTTAAGTGCGGCAACTGGTTCCAGTTTTCCAAGAGGGCGTGGGTAAGGGAGGGGTAGGCGGCTGAGAGGAGGGAGGGGGAGGTTGGGAGGGAGAGGCCGACCCTCTCTTGCGCCGGTGCTGCCCTTGCCACTCTGCTCCTAATAGTTTCTATAGAAAAAATTTAGAAAACAAAATTTAAGCAATACCTCTCTAATCTCAAATCAAATGTTGAAAATATTATGACTGCCTAGCTTGCTTATTCTAAGAACAAAAGCTGCATAAGTCATTTTGTTTTAAACTGTCGAGAAAGATACATTACTTAAGCCAGATGAGCTCTGAGACTACAGCAGAGAGACCCTGCAAATGTCAGGTAAAATCCAGAGATGACAAGTATATGGTCCTGGAATGCAAGTCTATCAAAAGGAAATGTGCCAGAGCAACATCTCAATAAGCAAGAAGAATATTCAGTGCTGTTTTAATACAAAATATATTGCTATAGAAATGACACTGATGTTTAAATATTTGCCTATTAAAACTTACAAAAATGCCTCTTTCAAACTGAAGAAACTTCACAATTATCTAATCTCTTGCTAACTTTAGTCTATTTTATAAATCAAAATAAAATGTATGACATCTCAATGATACTGCACAGAACTAGTCAAAATCATTAGTAACTATATACTAAACAAAGTGAATGTAATAAATTATGCAGACATAAAGTAATGCCTTGAAGCCATATGGCACCAAGTCACAAGACCAGATTGGATGTACCTTTCCTCAACTCAGTATTCAGAGTTGTTCAGTTGATAGCATGAAACCAAACTGATAAATACTATAAAAGTGGTCCCTCTCTCCCCTCAAAAGAGTAGTCAAAGGTGAACAACTAAAATATATGGGGGAGGCAGTCCACATCTGGGCCCTGGGTGTGCCCTGAGCTGCTTGGGGACACTGGACCAGGGAGTCCACAATCTGCTGTCATTGTGGTTCACATCTGTGACTCGGGAGAGCTAAGTACACTCCACCAACTGCCTGGAGACCCTCAACTGGGCATCCCATCTTGATCACCATGGTGGAGCAAGTCTGATCCTCAGGAAAACTAGGAATGCTAGGGACCTTTGGTGAAATGCCAGAGAAGAGTAAGGCTCTCTGCCTCCAGCATCAAAATGACAAGATAAAGGAGTAAAATGCAATCTCAGAACTCCACCCCACCAAGTTAGGAGACAGCAACATAGGAAAACTTGGTAATCACACACCTGAAATCTCTGAAATGATTGCAATTTAAGTAAAGAAACAACTTCATCAGGCCATAGAAGAAATCAGACCACAAATAATCCCTCAGGTAAGAAATGAAAGGACAACAATAATGAAAAAATTGCCCAGTAAGTCTAAGGAAGAGAAATATATATATATATATATA